>NC_056739.1:446699223-446836723 GCF_019279795.1 Protopterus annectens
AGGAAACAACTCACCTATAATAGAAGAGATACTACAATGAGCCACAATCAACCTACCCCAAGAAACCATCCTGCTATCAACATCCTCTGTAGTTATATTCATCCAGGAACTAACTCACCTGTAATAGAAGAGATACTACAATGGGCCACAACCAACCTACCCCAAGAAACCATCCTGCTATCAACATCCTCTGTAGTTACATTCCTCCAGGAAATAACTCACCTATAATAGAAGAGCTACTACAATGGGCCACAATCAACCTACCCCAAGAAACCATCCTGCTATCAACATCCTCTGTAGTTATATTCCCCAGGAACTAACTCACCTATAATAGAAGAGATACTACAATGGGCCACAATCACCCTACCCCAAGAAACCATCCTGCTATCAACATCCTCTGTAGTTATATTCATCCAGGAAATAACTCACCTATAATAGGGGATATATTAAAATGGGCCGCAATCAACCGACCCCGAGAAACCATCCTGCTATCAACATCCTCTGTAGTTATATTCATCCAGGAAATTACTCACCTATAATAGGAGATATACTACAATGGGCCACAATCACCCTACCCCAAGAAACCATCCTGCTATCAACATCCTCTGTAGTTATATTCATCCAGGAAATAACTCACCTATGATAGGGGATATATTAAAATGGGCCGAAATCAACCGACCCCGAGAGACCATCCTGCTATCAACATCCTCTGTAGTTATCTTCATCCAGGAAATACCTCACCTATAACAGAAGAGATACTACAATGGGCCGCAATCAACCTACCCCAAGAAACCATCCTGCTATCAACATCCTCTGTAGTTATATTCCTCCAGGAAATAACTCACCTATAATAGAAGGGATACTACAATGGGCCGCAATCAACCTACCCCAAGAAACCATCCTGATATCAACATCCTCTGTAGTTATATTCCTCCAGGAAATAACTCACCTATAATAGAAGAGATACTACAATGGGCCGCAATCAACCTACCCCAAGAAACCATCCTGCTATCAACATCCTCTGTAGTTATATTCCTCCAGGAAATAACTCACCTATAATAGAAGAGATACTACAATAGGCCACAATCAACCTACCCTAAGAAACCATCCTGCTATCAACATCCTCTGTAGTTATACTCCTCCAGGAAATAACTCACCAATAACAGAAGAGATACTACAATGGGCCACAATCAACCTACCCCAAGAAACCATCCTGATATCAACATCCTCTGTAGTGATATTCCTCCAGGAAATAACTCACCTATAATAGAAGAGATACTACAATGTCCACAATCAACCTACCCCAAGAAACCATCCTGATATCAACATCCTCTGTAGTTATATTCATCCAGGAACTAACTCACCTGTAATAGGAGAGATACTACAATGGGCCACAATCAACCTACCCCAAGAAACTATCCCGCTATCAACATCCTCTGCAGTTATATTCCTCAAGGAAACAACTCACCTATAATAAAAGAGACACTACAATGAGCCACAATCAACCTACCACAAGAAACCGTCCTGCTATCAACATCCTCTGTAGTTATATTCATCCAGGAACTAACTCACATATAATAGAAGAGATACTACAATGGGCCACAACCAACCTACCCCAAGAAACCATCCTGCTATCAACATCCTCTTTAGTTACATTTCTCCAGGAAATAAGTCACCTATAATAGAAGATATACTACGATGGGCCTCAATCAACCTACCCCAAGAAACCATCCTGCTATCAACATCCTCTGTAGTTATATTCATCCAGGAAATAACTCACCTATAATAGAAGAGATACTACAATGGGCCACAATCAACCTACCCCAAGAAACCATCCTGCTATCAACATCGTCTGTAGTTATATTCCCCAGGAACTAACTCACCTATAATAGAAGAGATACTACAATGGGCCACAATCACCCTACCCCAAGAAACCATCCTGCTATCGACATCCTCTGTAATTATATTCATCCAGGAAATAATTCACCTATAATAGGGGATATACTAAAATGGGCCGCAATCAACCTACCCCAAGAAACCATGCTGTTATCAACATCCTCTGTAGTTATACTCCTCCAGGAAATAACTCACCAATAACAGAAGAGATACTACACTGGGCCGCAATCAACCTACCCCAAGAAACCATCCTGATATCAACATCCTCTGTAGTGATATTCCTCCATGAAATAACTCACCTATAATAGAAGAGATACTACAATGTCCACAATCAACCTACCCCAAGAAACCATCCTGATATGAACATCCTCTGTAGTTATATTCATCCAGGAACTAACTCACCTGTAATAGGAGAGATACTACAATGGGCCACAATCAACCTACCCCAAGAAACTATCCTGCTATCAACATACTCTGCAGTTATATTCCTCAAGGAAACAACTCACCTATAATAAAAGAGATACTACAATGAGCCACAATCAACCTACCCCAAGAAACCGTCCTGCTATCAACATCCTCTGTAGTTATATTCATCCAGGAACTAACTCACCTAAAATAGAAGAGATACTACAATGGGCCACAACCAACCTACCCCAAGAAACCATCCTGCTATCAGCATCCTCTTTAGTTACATTCCTCCAGGAAATAAGTCACCTATAATAGAAGATATACTACGATGGTCCTCAATCAACCTACCCCAAGAAACCATCCTGCTATCAACATCCTCTGTAGTTATATTCATCCAGGAAATAACTCACCTATAATAGAAGAGATACTACAATGGGCCACAATCAACCTACCCCAAGAAACCATCCTGCTATCAACATCGTCTGTAGTTATATTCCCCAGGAACTAACTCACCTATAATAGAAGAGATACTACAATGGGCCACAATCACCCTACCCCAAGAAACCATCCTGCTATCGACATCCTCTGTAATTATATTCACCCAGGAAATAACTCACCTATAATAGGGGATATACTAAAATGGGCCGCAATCAACCTACCCCGAGAAACCATCCTGCTATCAACATCCTCTGTAGTTATATTCATCCAGGAAATAACTCACATATAATAGGGGATATACTACAATGGGCCGCAATCAACCTACCCCGAGAGACCATCCTGCTATCAACATCCTCTGTAGTTATATTCATCCAGGAAATACCTCACCTATAACAGAGGAGATACTACAATGGGCCGCAATCAACCTACCCCGAGAAACCATCCTGCTATCAACATCCTCTGTAGTTATACTCCTCCAGGAAATAACTCACCTATAATAGAAGTGATACTACAATGGTCCGCAATCAACCTACCCCAAGAAACCATCCTGCTATGAACATCCTCTGTAGTTATATTCCTCCAGGAAATAACTCACCTATAATAGAAGTGATACTACAATGGTCCGCAATCAACCTACCCCAAGAAACCATCCTGCTATCAACATCCTCTGTAGTTATATTCCACCAGGAAATAACTCACCTATAATAGAGGAGATACTACAATTGGCCACAATCAACCTACCCCAAGAAACCATCCTGCTATGAACATCCTCTGTAGTTATATTCCTCCAGGAAATAACTCACCTATAATAGAAGGGATACTACAATGGGCCGCAATCAACCTACCCCAAGAAACCATCCTGATATCAACATCCTCTGTAGTTATATTCCTCCAGGAAATAACTCACCTATAATAGAAGAGATACTACAATGGGCCGCAATCAACCTACCCCAAGAAACCATCCTGCTATCAACATCCTCTGTAGTTATATTCCTCCAGGAAATAACTCCCCTATAATAGAAGAGATACTACAATGGGCCACAATCAACCTTCCCCAAGAAACCATCCTGCTATCAACATCCTCTGCAGTTATATTTCTCCAGGAAATAACCCACCTATAATAGAAGTGATACTACAATAGGCCGCAATCAACCTACCCCAAGAAACCATCCTGATATCAACATCCTCTGTAGTTATATTCCTCCAGGAAATAACTCACCCATAATAGAAGAGATACTACAATAGGCTGCAATCAACCTTCCCCAAGAAACCATCCTGCTATCAACATCCTCTGTAGTTATATTCCTCCAAAAAATAACTCACCTATAACAGAAGAGATACTACAATGGGCCACAATCAACCTACCCCAAGAAACCATCCTGATATAAACATCCTCTGTAGTGGTATTCCTCCAGGAAATAACTCACCTATAATAGAAGAGATACTACAATGTCCACAATCAACCTACCCCAAGAAACCATCCTGATATGAACATCCTCTGCAGTTATATTCATCCAGGAACTAACTCACCTGTAATAGGAGAGATACTACAATGGGCCACAATCAACCTACCCCAAGAAACTATCCTGCTATCAACATCCTCTGCAGTTATATTCCTCCAGGAAACAACTCACCTATAATAAAAGAGATACTACAATGGGCCACAATCAACCTACCCCAAGAAACCATCCTGCTATCAACATCCTCTGTAGTTATATTCATCCAGGAACTAAGTCACCTATAATAGAAGAGATACTACAATGGGCCACAACCAACCTACCCCAAGAAACCATCCTGCTATCAACATCCTCTGTAGTTACATTCCTCCAGGAAATAACTCACCTATAATAGAAGATATACTACAATGGGCCACAATCAACCTACCCCAAGAAACCATCCTGATATCAACATCCTCTGTAGTTATATTCCTCCAGGAAATAACTCACCTATAATAGAAGAGATACTACAATGGGCCGCAATCAACCTACCCCAAGAAACCATCCTGCTATCAACATCCTCTGTAGTTATATTCCTCCAGGAAATAACTCACCTATAATAGAAGAGATACTACAATGGGCCGCAATCAACCTACCCCAAGAAACCATCCTGCTATCAACATCCTCTGTAGTTATATTCCTCCAGGAAATAACTCACTTGTAATAGAAGAGATACTACAATGGGCCACAATCAACCTACCCCAAGAAACCATCCTGATATCAACATCCTCTGTAGTTATATTCCTCCAGAAAATAACTCACCTATAATAGAAGAGGTACTACAATGGGCCACAATCAACCTACCCAAGAAGCCATCCTGCTATCAACATCCTCTGTATTTATATTCCTCTAGAAAATAACTCGCCTATAACAGAAGAGATACTACAATGGGCCGCAATCAACCTACCCTGAGAAACCATCCTGCTAGGTGACCTAAACTTAGACTGGTTAGCCTGCAACTCCAACAACCCCTCAAACCATATTAACTTATTTGGATTCTCACAACTAATCCAGGAACCCACCAGAGTAGACAAAAATCCAATAGAACCTCCATTCTAGATTGGACACTAGTTAATATCCCCACTGAAAATTATCATGTGGGCTGCTTCCCTGATGCCTTGAGTGACCACTGCCCCACATTCCTCCTTCGTAAACAGGCAAAAGTACCCAAACCCATGCTATTCAAGGAGACTAGGGACGAGCGCAAAGTCAATTCACAAACTCTTAACATTATGCTCCAGCAACAGGACTGGAATCCACTAAAAACTCTACCTTTAGACCATGCAGTTGATTTTTTTTATTACTACTTTTATGACTGTTCTAAATATACTAGCTCCCATCAGGAAACCCAGGACTAAAGTTAACTATGCCCCATGGCTAAATAGGACAACAAAAACCTTAATAAAAGCCAGAGACAATGCCTGGAAAAACTGGAAAAAGAATAGCACTATCCATGACAGACAGAAATATCAAGAACTACGAAATAAGGCCAAAACCCAAACAAAAATAGATAAGAACTACTTCTTAGACGTCCAAAACAAGCACTCTAGAACCCTCCAAAAGTTCTGGCAGGCCATCAATACCCTTATAAAACCGGAGAAAACCACCACCCCATCTCCCAACAACAATTCTGATAACGATAGCATAGCTTCAGAATTCAACCATCACTTCACAGAATCTATCCTTGCACTATCTATCCAACTATCCAACAAGAACACTAAAACCACCCCAACTGTAGAACAAACTAACATACCCACCTTCACACTCTCATCTGTACCAACCTCTTCAGTTAAAAAGCTACTTTCTAAACTAAAACCCACCACACTCGCAGCAGATGGTTTACCCACAAATTTTCTAAAATTAGCTGCAGAATCACTGGCTTACCCTGTCTCAAATTGCTCTATACAAGAACAACATATAATTCCCCTTCACAAAGGCGAAAACTCCTATGAACTATCAAACTACTGGCCAATTGCTATGTGGCCCCCTTTTCCAAGCTTCTGGAGAAATGTATTCACACCCAGGTAATGCACTTCTTATCCTCACATAACCTCCTCTCCCCTACACAGCATGGTTTCCGCCCAAATCATAGCACATCCACTGCTCTACTCTCCTGTACCAATCAGATTAACCATCTAAGAAACAACAACAAATTTGTCTCAGCCATATTCCTAGATCTATCAAAAGCATTTGATATGGTCTCCCATAACCTACTCTTATACACTCTGTTAACCTTATCGTTCGCCCCCTCTACTACTTCATGGTTTAGAAGCTATCTCTTTGACAGAAAACAATCAGTTAAATAGCAAAGTACACTATCTCCTCTATTACCAACTACTATAGGCGTCCCACAAGGATCAATACTGGGTCCTCTACTATTCACCATTTTCACTAACAAACTACATACTTTCACCCTGCATGCACCACTTAAACAGTACGCAGATGACTCCACCCTAATCTGCTCAGCCCCATCCATAACCACTCTTCAAAAGCTAATCCAAGAATCCTTCTGCTTCATGGAACAAGGGATTACCGATATCCAACTCATTCTAAACCCCAACAAGACCAAATCCCCCCCCCTCAATAAATCCAAATCCACATCTCCTACCTTCACTATCACCTCCCAAAATGAGACCACAATCTCCTCCTCCTCCCTTCACACTAAGCTGCTCAGGGTTGAAATATATAACAGTCTAAACTTCAATGTCCATATCTCACAAACCATCTCAAAGGTACATAAGAAACTAGGAACCCTATACAAACACAAACAGTTCTTATCGGACCAAGCTAGAATCTCCTTAACCAAAACCCACCTCTTGTCTACCCTAATGTATGCATCATCAATCCTAATTCATATCAGGAAAATAGACCTAGGTGTGACCCATTATACCCCACACTACAAAGCTCCACCACACCCCTATTCACCACTTGACTACTATAGCTACTAATATCACACCCTCACCAATAAAACTACACCTTCAACTCAACATAATGGCCTATATATATATATATATATATATATATATATATATATATATATATATATATCACACCCGCCTACTAAAGGTATGATGTACCTCATTAGCTATCTTCTCTCTCCTTCTGCTGTCGATTCTTTCCTCCTATTACACTCAGCTTAACATCACCTCCCCGCCACCATAGCAAACTGAATCCACAAACAGTCATAAAAACGAAAGACATTACCATATGTCATCTTGCTACCTTTCCTCTTCCCAATCTTTTCCTCCCTATATAATACTCTTAAATATAATACTAGCCTTCCACCCTCCAAGAAACAAATTAAAATAGTACACAAACTAAGCAAACTCTATCTATACCTATGTCAGAAACTAACTTGCTGTGGGGACATCCACCCTAATCCAGGACCCAACAATTCAAACCACAGTACCTTGGAACAACTAAATCCTCTATATCAACAACCATCCTCATCTCTCCTCCTTCTAAATATTAATGCTAGAAGTATTCTTAATAAAACCCAGGACCTTCATGCCCTACTAGCTCTATACAAGCCAGAAGTTGTGGTCCTAACTGAAACATGGCTCAAACCTGAACACCACAATAATGAAATTACTGTCCCTGGGTACAATATTATACGTAGGGACAGATCTGGTAAAAAAGCTGGTGGTGTTGCTATACTGTTCCAAAACCACATCACCATTGAACAATTTGAGTGCAATTCCCAAGAAGTAAAAGACATAGAACTAATTCTAGTCAAATTAAAAGTTAACTCCAGAAAACAAATTATAGTTGCAGGTGGATATATCCCACCAGGTAACAATACTATCATACGTGAAAGCCTACTAAACTGGTTATCATCTTCCCTCCCACATGAAATGATACTTTTAGGAGACTTTAACATTGACTGGTCTGACTGTTCCAGCCAAAATCCCACCACCCATATTAACCTCCATGGATTAAACTAAATTATAACTGCCCCCACAAAAATTGACAAAACCTCAAAACGCCAGTCCATCTTAGAATGGATTTTGCTATCTGACCCCACATTGGCTCAACAATCAAGCTGTCTTCCTGACAGTATGAGTGCCCATCAAGTGACATACTTAATTAGGAACCAATCCCACCACAATAAACAACCCATCCTAAGAGTAGTACGTAATAAAAGGAACTTGAGAGTTAAAGATCTAATCAACTCACTAAAATGCTGCAACTGGACCCCCTTAAGACAACTAGCTCTAGATGATGCCGTGCAGTACTTCAACTCAAACTTCCTTGAAATCCTAAACTGCCATGCACCCCCCCCCCCCCCCCAGAACCATTAGAATCAAAGCTAACCATGCCACGTGGCTAACAAAAGATACAAAAACCATAATGAAAGAAAGGGACAAAGCCTGGACACAATTCCACAAACAAAAAAACCCCCACCTTGAGACAGACTTATCTTGAGCTCCGCAACGAAACAAAAAAGTTAATAAAACATGACAAAGCTAATTACCATATAAGCATACAAGAAAAATATGCTCACAATCCTCAGAAATTCTGGGTCGCTATAAATAACTTACTGCCACTAGGCAAATCAACCACTGCTACCCCTGTATTACCAAACAACCATGACAATATCCCCACCCAATTTAACACATTCTTTACTGAAACAGTCCAAGCCCTAGCTAATACTTAAAATACTACAACTGGCCCCTTACCTACAGAGACCCCTCCCAACATCAGGACACCATATAACTTCTCCACTTTTTCTCTGGACCCAGTCCCCACTAAAACAATTGCGAAACTCCTCAGAAAATTAAAACCAACCACTCTAGCAGCTGACAATCTACCTGCAGTCTTCCTTCAAATAACAGCTATAGCCTATCCAATATCTATTCTTATAAATAGGTAAATATCAGAATGTAAAATATCTCACTCCTGGAAAATATCTCATATTATACCACTACACAAAGGGGGTAAGTCCCTTGAGCTTACCAGCTATCGCCCTATTGCAATCCTATCACACCTATCTAAAATACTAAAAAGAGTAGTTCATTCCCAACTAATGCAGTACCTCCTTAACAATAACCTACTATCCAATCCCAACATGGCTTCTGTCCCTCCCATAGCACTACTACAGCACTACTCTCCTTTACTAACATTGTCAACCACCATAGAAATAATGGACTATTTGTATCCTCAATATTTTTAGACTTATCAAAAGCCTTTGATGTGGTAAACCATAGCATGCTGCTAGAAACTCTGTCTTCCCTTAACATAAGCCCCTCCACCATATCCTGGTTCAATAACTACTTATCAAATTGGCAGCAGGCTGTTCTATGGCAAGAACAAGTGTCTCCCTTACTACCTGTAGGCATAGGTGTCCCACAAGGGACCATACTAGGGCCTTTGCTGTTCTCACTGTTTACTAACCAGATAGCTTCATCCTCACTCTCTACCTCAGTAGTGCAATATGCAGATGATACCACTATTATATGTGCCTCCCCCACCCTACAGGAGCTAGAAAACATAACCCAGAAAAACTTTTCCTTAACAGAAGCATGGTTCACTAACATAAAACTTATTCTCAATCCCAAAAAAAAAAAAAAACAAACTCATTCTCTTTAGCCCTGGTAGATTCCCACTAAATACTGACTTTACCATAACATCTAAAGATAACATACAGATCACCACGACAACACACACAAAACTGTTAGGCGTTGAAATTGACAATAACCTAAGATTTGACTTACACATAGCCCAGACAATTAAGAAAGTCAACAAAAAGCTTGGTCTCCTATACAGGAACAAACAGTTCATCATTAAACCTACCAAAGCCACCTTAGCAAGGACTCACCTCTTATCCATTATCCTTTATGCCTCCCGTATCTTAACTAGCTTTTGCCACACTGAACTAAGCAAATTGGAATCCTGCTACAACAAGATTACCAAGTTTGCTACCAACGCTTCTCGTAGATCCCATTACTGTCTAGCTACCAATGCTTCTCATAGATCCCATCACTGTCTAGCTACCAACGCTTCTCATAGATCCCATTACTGTCTAGCTACCGATGCTTCTCATAGATCCCATCACTGTCTAGCTACTGATGCTTCTCATAGATCCCATCACTGTCTAGCTACCGATGCTTCTCATAGATCCCATCACTGTCTAGCTACCAACGCTTCTCATAGATCCCATCACTGTCTAGCTACTGATGCTTCTCATAGATCCCATCACTGTCTACCTACCGATGCTTCTCATAGATCCCATCACTGTCTAGCTACCGATGCTTCTCATGGATCCCATCACTGTCTAGCTACCGATGCTTCTCATAGATCCCATCACTATCTAGCTACCGATGCTTCTCATAGATCCCATCACTGTCTAGCTACCGATGCTTCTCGTAGATCCCATCACTGTCGAGCCCTCAAGCAACTTAACTGGCTTGAGCTACCCCAGCTACTTCTACTCAACCAACTCTCAACAACTCACAAACTCTACTACCTTCCTGACAAAACCCCTGCACTTCAAAATATAATTCACCCCTACACCACCACTAGAACCTTAAGATCTGGTTTTCAGAATCACATAAATGTCATCAAACATAAAAATGAAGCTGGTAAATCTCTCTATGCCATTTCCATTGCCAAAACCTGGAATTCACTTCCTTGCCACTTAACTTCCACCACCTCTACCTCACAATTTAAAAAGCTTCTCAAAACCCACTACAACAATAATTGGCATTGTTCATGCTACTCCTCAAGCTAGGCCATACCATGGCACTGTTGCTAAGATTCTGCTAATACCAAAAGGTTGCTCCCCAAGTCCCACTTGTAACAATAATTATACATGGGTAGTAGCTTGCCACCAGAAATTTAGACACTGTCAATCACTTCTATCCATACTCTTATATATATATTGAGCATGTATTGTGCTGTTTTCTTATTTGGTACTATTTCTGTCTCATTCAAACTTGATTAGTGTTGGGAGCTTCTCTTCCCAGACCTACCTATGCTCAATTGGAATGTATTTTTAATGTATTTATAACATGTATTGTACTATGTTTCACTATATGTGACTGTTGTATCTCCTTTAACTGTATCTATATCTGGTGCGTTTCTCCCCGGGCCTCCGCTGAAAATGGACCTGTGTCCAGTCGGACTTTCCCGGTAAAAAAATGTAAAATAAATGTTGTTGTTGTTTGTCTTTTCGGCTTTTTCCAGTAAGGGGTCGCCACAGCGGAACTCCGATCCGCTAATGATTGGCAGTAGATTTTTATGGTGCTGAGTTGCCAGCCCGACGGCCAACCTTCAGTGAAGGCATGCCCATTCACACATGTCTTTCAGAGGCCACTCAACCATGGGGAGGACATGCAGACTCCTCACAGAAGGCACTCCCAGCACACTAGCTGAGAATCAAATGGGAGAACCTCTTGCTGCGAGGCAACAATGCAACCGCTGTACCACCGCAGCATAAAAAAAAAAAAAAAAAAAGACCTAAACAAACTCCAGTCATGTTACAATAAAATTGCAAAATTCGCTAACAACTCCACTTTTAGAAGTCATCACTGTCTTGCCCTGAAGCAACTACAGTGGTTAGAACTCCCTCAGCTAATTAGCTATCACCAATTAGTCCTCACCTTCAACGTAATAAGGAACCCTCAGAAAACCCCAGCCCTACACCAACTTCTAAACCAATATTCTGCAAGTCGCCCTCTACGTTCATCCAACAAACCCTGCTCTGCATATCCAAAGCCAATAACACTGCAGGGAAAAGTCTGTTCTCCCAAACCATTGCTAGGGAATGGAATAACCTTCCCCAAAGTATCTCCTCTGCACCATCCATCTCACTTTTCAAGACATCACTAAACTCACACCCGTTGCAATCATGGCTCTGTCCCCGTATCACATAAAATCTTTTCTGCTCACCTCCTAACTTGCCACACCTCATCTCCTCACTGCTTACCTCAGCTATTCTGTGCTACTCAAATACTCCCTATCAGGAACTACAGTCCTACAAACTATTTCTCACACTATGACATATCTCCCAAATAGCATTATTTTCCAGATTACAGTCCTTCATTTTTATACTTTGTACTACTACCAATATGGAATTCAAAGTTTTGCTATCTATATACCAAGCTTGCTCAAATCAAGCTAAGATATGAAAAATCTCCTTGACTGTATATATGCCACTGTATAGAAATTTTCTGTCATTCGTGGATTATGTGTTGTCATATAAAGACGAGGAGCTCTGATTGCATATATGCCTCTGTACACAAATTTTTTTGTCATTTGTTGTATCTGTACTGTTATGTTATGGAGCTTTTCTCCCCAGGCCTCCGCTGTAAATGGACCTTGTTCCAGTCGGATTTTCCCGGTAAACAAATGTAAAATAAATAAAAATAAATTATTATATCAATGACATTTGTGTATTCAGTCAAGGCTGAAAAACTGTGATGCTTAGGTGAAGCATTTAAATAATTGTGTAAGTTATTTTTTTATCAGCCAGACAACAAGTACCTTTTCAGGGGGAACCTGCAGTGGTGGCACTGTCTGGTTAATTAACCTGCACAGTGCTGTATGCTGGTAAGTGATGGGGGGAATCAAAATCATGGAGAACAGGAAGTCGCAGTGTGGTAAATGATGAAGGGAATCAAAATCATGGAGAACAGGAAGTCGCAGTGCACTCAATTAAGCAGCTGTCTAATAGCTCATAGTTTGAATCCTCTGCAGTGACTGCCAGTTTTGGACACTAAGTACAATTTGCAAAGGACATGTGGGCATATTTTGGCAATAAGTAGCTTACTGATATTGAAAAACATGAAGAAAGTGTAAACTTTTTTCCCCGCTGAGGCAGGCTGGCTGGTATTAACAGTAATGTTACAGTAATGGACCCATACCTCTCAATATCTTGCCACAAGAAATCTAGACAGGGCCCAAAATAATGACACATTTTAAATATTTCTTTTATAAAGAAAGTTGATAGAATAAAACGGTTTTGTGTTAGCATGTATTTTCTGAATGATATGAAGTCTGAAACTCAAATGTCTGTCATTATTTAGTGACTTGAATCCTCAGTGATTTGCTAGAAAAACACCGATTTTATGAGGAATAAACCAAAAATATGAACACAAATCTTGGTATTCTGTGAAAATCTTGACATCTGAGAGCTATGAATGGACCCTTTCTCCTTCCATATTACTTTCTTAGTGTTTTGCTCTTCTGTACCTGTTGAAGTAGATTAGTAAGTTGACTGTATTTTGTAGTGACATTTTTGTTTGTTTGTGGCTGCAAATTGAAAGTGAATTCTATGCATTCATTTGGTATGTCCACTAAATACAAACATATTCTCAGAAGGAATCTAGGACTGGAAGCATGGCCTGATTATATAACATGCTGAGAATAATACAGCAGGAAGCTGATGGAATCAAACCCTAGAGTACAGGGAAGCAGCAAGGTCATGCTTTATAACCGTGCTAATTCTCTGCATTAAGTGCCAATTTTGAAAATGATAACACTTTTCAAAGGAGTTGTAGGTATATTTTGGCACTAGATGGCATACTGTTTTTTTTAATTGAGTGTGTGTGTGTGTGTGTGTGTGTGTGTGTGTGTGTGTGTGTGTGTGTGTGTGTGTGTGTGTGTGTGTGTGTGTGTGTGTGCGCGCATGTGCATGCGTGTGTGTGTGTGTGTGTGTGTGTGTGTGTGTGTGTGTCTGTGTGTGTGTGTGCCTGTTTATTGAGTCTCACTTTTAAAAGTATCCAGTCCAAATTATATATGCTTGTAATAAAAAACAGTTTAAGACCTCAAATGTCAAAATGTGCGTAGCCTTTCTAGAAAGAAAGTTAACCAAATATGAGATATGAATGTGCATAGTCAATCCTTTTTTACTTTTTGTTAACTATAAACATGGGTTGGGTATGTTTTCTGACATTTTGCATAAGTAAGCTTATTTGGAGATATTATGGATGATGACATGGTTATGACAAACATTACCTTCATAACTGTTAATCATAGTTACTAAATCCCCCTCTTATAGCAATACCAGTTACAATGCAGGGAAAATTAACAATGTTATACATGACTGTGTAATACGTTTTCTGCATCGCACAGATACCTCTTAAACTAAATCTCTAGCAGAGCAAGTGGTAAAACCATTTGAAAAGTGACAGGTTGTTTAAAGAAGATGCTTATCTGAATTATTATTAAATATTTACTGATAGTTAGTCTTTCCTTTGTATGTAGATAGAATTGGTAAAGTGGTTGTTCTGGTAATGTACTTGTCTTTACTGAACTACTGCTTCATTTTTAGTTGACTGTCACTAGTACTGCAGACTAAGTGTGCACGTGTGTGCTGAATTAGTGTGCACGTGCGTGCTGAATTTCTTACAGAGTTTCAAAATAATACCAGCGCTTTCGAGTTCATTGCTGTCTGAAGGCAACAAGAGTTGTGGCTGCCAGCCCTGACAGTTGCTCTAAGTTGCACTTCACTTGTACTTAAAAGATTAAAAGATTAAGCAAATTTCAAGCAGTGACAGCTATTGACTTAATTTAATATAGGTTAACGGAGGTTTGCATATGTTTTAAATAATAATGAAATTGAATCCAGAAGAGCATGTTTTCATGTATGTCATTTCCCCAAAACAAGTTACAGAAGGTGGGGGAATGAAAGTTGGGGTGGGGATAAGAGCAATGGGTGGTGGTGGTGAGGTCTTGGATTGATGACATTCTGGGGCCCAAGGAATATTTCACCACTTATTGGAACTTACTCAGAAATGTTGATATTAAATGAATGATATATTTCAATGGATATGAACTATGCTGCTGCACAATGTAGAGGTACCACTTTACCTTTTTCATTCGTGATGTGGCATTGTGAGATAACCTGAATTAGCTAGCCTTTCAGGTAAAAGAGAATGTGAACTCATAAATATTAGGTGAAAACAGCTGGAGCCAGGCATTTGTTGAAAACTCAGATGTTAAGAAAGTACACCAGAAGCACATGTCCTGCAAACAAAAACCTGAGAAATTGCCTGAGAGCTTCATGAATGTAGATGTCTATATAAGCTGCTCGCAAGTCTGTGGTTACCATAAATGTATGCTGCAACAACAGAAGAAGACACACTTGTAGTCTCAACATCTAAAACGTTTTGCTTTAGAAAGCTATTCTAGCTTCTTGGATCCAAAAATGGGCCTCCTATGAATTTTCTTCTCTTGCACTAGCAAGTAAACAGTTTGAATAAAAACTTGTTCTTTTTTTAGTGAAAGATATGGGAAAGGATGATTTGTAGTTTAGTAGTTGCTGAATTGAAGCTAGGACCATGTTTTTTGATCCATAAGAGTACTTACAATGCATTCTAGAATCTTCTGCAACTTGCTGATCATACCTTTCTGACCTAATTTCTCTGAGTTGAAAATGGGTAAAACATCCTCTTATGGGATAAGAAAAATGCAGAGAAGAACAGAATACCTATATCTGGTCCTGCTGCCATCTTTTCCAACTTCCAAGTCTGCTTATTTTAACACTGTCTTTCATATTATTGCATCCATTTCATATAGTAATAGTAAAGAATTATTAGAAAAAAATATTTGAATAGTCTAGATTAGGTGAAATGTTTGTGTTTTTATTTACTGTGAATTTATCCATCTCTTCCAAATATTTTACTTTTTCTTCTTAGCAAAGAGGCCCCCCAAAAAAGCTTTGATAAAAAGAGAATCCAAAAGTTGACCCTTATCATTATTGAAGGGCTGGGTTTGTTTCCAACCATATCCTTTTAACATAATAATAAATATAATGATCCTAAAGTCAGTATTAAGTGCATCATACAAGTACTTTATACATGTGCTAACCTTGTCAGCCATTTTAGATTTAGAATTATTTTCCTTGAGAGAAATATCATCAGTGTCCTGGGCCAGATCACTTCCTGTATCAAAATCTATCGCTGGTACCACACAATCTGAAGCTGGTAACTACTATCCTAAAGCAAGGATAGTAGATATATGTGACATCTTACCAAATCTGTCAGGGAGTCTGCTTTCCCTATCATTTGATGGAGTGTTAAGATACACTTCCTTAATGAATCACTTTGAAGTAGCCAGGTTAGTCTCAGCAGGGACAGACGTGGGCTTTTTAAAGAAACATAACCCATTCATGAACTCTGTAGACCCCCTCCAGATCACATAGATGTGAATCAGTCCACATCTAAAAGGAAAAAATCAGGAGGAAATGACAATGGTTTAGGTGTGACAAACTTCAGTACCTCAGCATATCCTTTCTAAGATTAGGATATTTCTTTAACAGTCCTTTTGAAGTGGTTATTAATCAAATTTAGTGCCTCTTCAAAATAAGGCAGTAAGCAAAATGGGAATCCAAATCACCAGATCCCCTGTTTAGATGGGGAGGGGGGGGGCAATCTTGTCTGTATATGCCAGGAGCCTTTCATCATCTTATGAAATAGAAAAAGGAAGATGGGGATGGAGACTCGTTCTCAGAGTCTGATGCAGAATGGCTGGAGGGGGCAATGAAGCTTTTGTAACCATATGAAATAAAGCAAAATAATCTCGTATAAACGTTGTATGATGTATGGAAACCATGAGAATAATACTAGACTTTGGGGGGGGGTTGCTGATATCCAATCTTAAGATGCCCTTTCATAGAAAAGAGATAAGTGAACTGCAAACATTGACCCCTCTTGCATCTTATCCCCAGGCATTCTTGCCACAGTAAATTGGAAATCATCTACTGAAGGCCAACAGAAACATGAATCTCTGGAACTGAAAGAAGAAATGACCAGCTCTTAGGCCTTGCATCTGATGTCCAGGAACTGCTATCTGTCCAGGGTTTTTGTTTTTTTACACTGGAAGGTGCCACCATAAAGCTGCATTTAATTTCCATGGTAAAAATTGAAAGAACCTATTTTTTAATTTCTTTCTTAGATACACCCCCACCCCATAAGGCACAGGAGTGGTAGGAAGAACAGAACAGAAGTAAAGTAGATTTCAGATTGTGAACAGAGTAAACAAAAAATCATAATTCCAATGATCAGAGGAAGAACAGTCTGATACAGCTCAAAGAGTCTCGGCCCCTTTGTCACAATCACCTACCCCTGTATGACACGTAAAGTAGGCTACTTACCTTTTTGTTAGCCCTATATGGTCATCAAGCCATACCCCATCATCCTACAGACATATTCACTTCCCCTCAGCGTATGAGCCAGGCCCACTCATTCACCAGTCAAGGCAAGACCCCAACAGACCATTCATGTTGCTCAGAGCTAAGAGTTGGCTCTAGAGAGTGGACCAACACAGACATGAAGCAAAACATCCACTCCCCATCTCTGCTCTTTCCTTATCCCAGCTGTGACATCTGCTATTGCTGCTTCTTACAGAGGGCAAACATACATCCACAGATGCCATGTTCTTCTGACTTGCAGTATCTTCATCACCCCAGCATGATGGGTAATTAGCACTGGATGTCCACTCCCACACTCTGTCGTCTAGTTCTTCCAGCATCCCATGGCATTAATGAAAAACATTTTATATGAGGCATAGTCGGGGCTTTATCAGTCTATGTGACAGAGCCAGGCTGGCTCTATATTACTTTACTTTTAACTGTGAATGGGAGAAGTGTTGTGCTCCTTCTTTCCCTTCAACATGTCTCCTGTTAACCAGACACTTAGTTTTAGCTATAGATTTCTGGCTAATAGAAAGAGAAGGAACAGGAACAAGCCATTCATTTTTATGATCTAAAAAGCTTACATATTTCTAGGTTTTCAATACTTTTCTGATAAACTTTTCATAATGCTTGTAGGTATCAGTGTTATGTTTTTTTAACAAAAATATACTCTGCAAGAAACATTGTTTTAGATAGACCAGATGCTCGCAAGGGTAAATGTTGATCATTTTTTTATTTGGGACTTCATTAGAAGAATGCAAAACCATATACATTAAGCCTCGTCTAGAGTATATAAAAATAAAAGCAAAGTTTACATCATGTCAGAAAAGAAGGTGTAAAAGTGATAGAAAAAATAGCAAATCATAGCAGATTGATCTTTAAACTTCAGAAGCAACAAAGAACCAAGTAGTGCACATTGTGCATTCTTTTTAAATAATATAAATCTGGGCTTTGCCTAATGGCCATGGCTTCATCAACAACAGCAACATCAGACTGCTGAAAAGGGTCATGTCTGGGGACTGACATTCTTTTTTAAACTGAAATCCTATTTGTATTATAAATTTTTTGCAATAATCTTCTTTATGATAATTAAAAATTATACCACAAACAGTATAATTATCGGCATCTCACCTTAGTGGAAATCAGTGATAAGTCAAGGACCTGCACCCATAACCCATAGTTCAGCTATAAAATGAAGCATCTTTTACAAAGAGGTACCTCGAGCAACTCTTCAAAGGAAATCAAATGTAATTGTCATTATAGGCCTACTAAAAATTCTAACCAGGTGAAATCTAACCAAACCCATGTCCAAAACCTACAAACAGCTCAGTATTGACAATCAATATAGCCATAATCTGGTCATAGGATCATAGGAAGTTACTAAACTAATGCCCCTAGGGCCCTTACAAGCCTAGCCAAGTTCTACCCTTATTTCTACAATCAGCACCTATTGTCCCTGTCCAAGAGGGACACAGGTGGAACCCCCGGGGTGACTTTACGGTTATGCATCCAATCGTCCAGATTGTGTTTGAAGAGGCCCAATGAGGTGCTCTGTTTGACATGAAGTGGGAGTCTGTTCCAAAGGTGTGGTAACCTCTGGGAGACAAATCTGTTACTCCAGCAGGTTCTGTTAATGCCACATACAAGGTTAAGGTCTTTAGAGCGAGTAACCCATGTACCATTTGACATATGGATATGCAGCATTCCCAATAAACCAGGGTCAGAGATTGCCTTACATGCAAGGCAGAGATTGTTTCTGAGTAGTCTGTATGAAACAGAATAAAGTGACAGTGATTTCAGATGATACACATAGGACAGATACTAAAGACTTTGACATTTCTTTGTGAGAAACCGTTGTGGTCTTCAATTGCTGCAGGTACTTGGAAAAGTACATACCAAAAGGGGCGTTGTACTTAATTATTGGCCTTGGAAGAATACAGGGAGGTTATAACTTCTTTTTTTCCTGGAGGAAATGCCCTTACCTATGAGGTGAGCAATATAGAATGTCCTTCTTACCACTGTGGAAATATGATGATCAAAGGTAAGGTTACTGTCAACCTGTGTGCCCAGGTCTCTCACCATTGAGTATATACTTAGAGTGTTGCTATTGATGTGATAGTTAACAGGAACATCACTCTTACTGAAAGGGATGATAATACATTTTTTGCATTGAGTTTAAGGCATGACTTTGGTACCAATCATTTGTTTGTGTAAGACCCTTTTGTAGGATGTTGACATCATTTGGAGATTCTATGACCGCTCCCAGTTTGCAGTCATCAGCAAACTTTGTCAGCCACAGACCTGTAGTTTTTGCTTGTAATTTATAGAAATAGATTCCAAACAGTAGAGGTCCCAGGACTGATCCCAGTGGAACACCACTGGTTACAGGTCTGTTGTTGAAGGTGGGTTCCCCTATTTTGACTGCATGTTTTCTATCAGTGAGCCGGTTAGCAACCCATCTAAAAATATAAGGGATGACACCTAGCTGGGTGAGTTTGTCAATGATGCCTGAGTAGGGGATAGTGTCAAAAGCCTTGGCTAAGTCTAAGTAGGCTGTATGCACAGATTTCCCCTCATCCATGGCCTTGGTAACTGTCTCAAAGAAATCCACCAGGTTTAACAGGCATGATCTCCCTTTGACAAATTCAAACTGAGTAGAGTCAAGTGTTTGAAGATTACCTATATCTTTATTGACAAGGTCCATGATGATTCGCTCTGTGGCCTTGCAGATAAAGCTAGTCAGGCTAATAGGTGTATAGTTCCTGGGGTCAGTGGAAGCACCACCTTTGTGCAAGGAAATAACGTTGGCCATTTTCTATTCAGCTGGGATGAAGCCAGTGCTTAGACTCTTATTGAAAATAGTACCCAATGGTGTTGCTAATTCTTGTTGGAGCCTATGTAGGATGCAGCCTGAGATGTTTTCAGGTCCCATAGATGCTGTGTTTTTGGCCTTAGAGAGGGCATGTACAACCTGCTCTTTAGAGATACAAGGTATGGGAAAGGTGGTAGGGATGTCAAGGGGTAAATGTGGTGGGGACAGGGGAGGGAAGTTTTCACTGAACCTGTCAGCCAACAGGTTAGCTATGCCCACAGGCTCAGTATATATGGTATCATTAAATGCCTTATGGTTGTCCTTAGCTGAGGAAGCTAAGCTGGATTCGTAGTTTGCTTTGGAGGACTTCACAAGAAGTCTTATTTGCTTGTTTAAGCTGAGGAGGGAGTGTTTCCAGTGTAGGACTCACTCCCTCTTACTCTTAGACAGTACTTTCTTCCTCTTACTGTAAAGCCTGTTAATGGCAGTTGTCCACCAGGCAGGTCCTTTAGGAGCTTGCTTTTGGTCCTATCAGGTATGACTGAGTCAATGCTGTTATATAGGTTTTTGTATAAAGCACTGATGTAGAACTCAACAGAGTTGCCAGTTCCATCTGGGGGGAGAGGTCCAGTGAAGCTATATCTGCTTTGGAGAATTTTTTTAGTTTAGTTGATGCTGGGGGGGCTAGTTGCATCGAATGAGACTGATTTCTGCTGAAATCTCACCAGGAAAGACCTCACTGTGGGGGTGCTGCAGTGGTTCTCCAAACTGGTAAGCACCACATTCAGGATGTTGACACCCATTGTGGGAGTGTCAACCAGCTGGTCCAGGGCATTGGAGTTAATAAAGTCAAGGAACCTTTGGGCAAGTGAGTTTGAGCATGAGTAATTTACCCAGTCAATGGATGGGTAGTTAAAGTCACCCAAAAACATGGTGTCTGGATGTATCTTCATAGACTCAATTAGTTCCAAATAAGCAGAGTGGGTGCCCTGATTCATGGAAGGGGTCCTGTAACTGGCAATGACTTGAATAGGTGTCCTCACTACAGTTAATTGCACCTGAAGCATCTCCAGGGAATCATACTGTTTACCAATCTGGAGGTGTATTTATCTTTAATGAATTTTGATACATCACCTCCTTTAGTTTTCACACCTTTAGTTTGTGGTCTGAACGTGTGGAAGGAGGTGTTATCCAGTATGGCTTGGGTGCTCTCCACAGCCTTAAACTAGGCCTCCGTGAATGCACAAATGTCTGCATCTTCCAAGGTGAAGATTGCTTCCAGTGAGTGCAGTTTCATGTTAAGACTCCTAGCATTTAGCAGCAACACCTAGAGGTTATTATTAGATGGAGTTGTTTACATCAGGAATTTTGTCCTTGAGACACTGCCTAAAAAAGGCACTATGGGGCTGGCAAGAGCCTTAGCCAGTAATCGAAATCCCAGGGGTGACAGATTAAGACCATCTCTGGCAAACCATTGAGGTATGTTGATCATGTCATCCCAGGCTGACAAATACTGGATCCCTTAGAATGACACCAGAAACTAAGCCAATTATTGAAGCTAATCATTTCTATTTATAGTGAGGCATCATCCTAGGTGAAGGTAAAACTCTGCTTAAGGCTAGGGACATACTTGTCTGAGACACATAGTCCAACAGCTCAGTCACGTCTCTCTTCATATATTCCAGAGAGATATGTCTCAAGTCATTCACACCAACATGGACTATGAGGAAGTCATAACGCTACCTGTTGTTGAGAGACTTGAGTGCATGTGTGATATGGCAGATCCTGGCATCTAACAGACAGCTGACCATGGCCTTTTCCTTATCCACCCTGGTGAGACGAACATCTGTGTGTCTCATGATGGAATCACCTATTAGTAATATGTTTGTTTTTTTGGTCTAATCTATGCACCTGAGTTTGGGATGCATCAAAACAACCTTAAGGTTCTCCACCAAAACCTTTCTTAAGGAAGAAAAATTGCAACTCTGACTGCATCAATAAGAGCTCTCTCATTTTTTAACAGGTCAGACTTTACTCAAGAGTCAGACTTGCGCTACTAATGAAAGAAATATGTCAGCCATTGCCCTTAAGAAATAGCTGCAAGTAATTCTTCAACTAGCTGTTCCAAAGTGTCTACTCATACAACTACAAATGGTGGTGCACATACACAAAAATACTAGTCTCTCTAATTTAAATTCCTCCACCTCCATTTGTTAACCTTAGAAGCACCACTATCAAACAACTGACCAGACTCACAAAACCCTAAACTAATAATTCTCAGAGACCTCAGTGCAGACTGACTTAACCAGTAGAAGGCACAGTTAACCAGAAACCTTACACTACTAACATATTTCAGTTGAAAGACAGCCACTCACAGCCCATGCAGGTTCACTCTTAACCGTAATCATTACCAATATCTCCTGACAGAGTTAAATCAATACAAGCATCACTAAAGATATTGAATAACTGTTGTCCTTTTATGTCAAGTTGGTTTCTCATATCAAACAAACCTCTTGCAGTTTTTATCTCAAGATCATCCCAGAATCAATGGTGCTGATCATTATGGCTGGGACTACAGCTAATATCCTGGTCACCCATAATTACACTCTCTGACCCTATATCTGCCATATTCTACATCTATAATATCCTTTCCTCTATTCACAACCTCTTCCTACTGAAGCATGGAATACTACAAGGCGAAATGTACCTTGATTAACCCTAGAGCTTAAAACACTTGTAAAAATCAAGAGGCAATGCACAAGAAAGCTGAAAATAAGACTGAAAATTCCACTAAATATGCTATTTAACACAAAGAAAAAATAATTAGCAGGATTAGCACTAACACTGCAAAACCAACTTTCTTACATAGACTCCGTGTATTTTACTTACTGAACACAAAGCATTCTGGTTGTCAATAAAAGCTTTGCCTTAGAGTAATATATTTCCAAAACCATCATAAGATACTTTATGCAGCAGTAACTCCTTGCATTCACTAAAGATTTCTTATCTGTACTTTCACTTACTATACACAGTCATTATAGAAATAACCGAGTGGCCTTCCAAAGTATTGTCATTAACCAATACCAAAGCCTCTTTTCTGTATCAAATCCAGCAGTCTAAAAACTATTCAAACTTTATTGAGTGCAATAAAACTAGTTAAAACCCTAATTTGTACATACTGTGCAATAACATCTTTAAAATAAGAAGCGCACTGCAGAGCAAACCCAACTCTCATATCTTTAACTTCAGATTAACCTCTAGTGGTCTCTATCCTATTTGCCAGCATGTGGCCAAAAGCAAAACTTCATGAAGAACTTATTTATTTATTTAATTTGTAGTGGGTGAACAGATCCAAGAACCCTTTTCAGCTACAACTCAAGTGCCATTGCTATCACAAAACAGGCTACAACATTTAACACATAGTACAGTATCTATAACCACATTGTTGATTATGTCAACAAATATGGTGTTATGCATAAACGGTAAAGGTTCAGTACTATTTTTACTGCTATTTACTATTTAACTCATTAACCCCAAGTACCATCACAGGGCGCATCTAAGATTACATCTGAGAGCTCCCTGAGGTGGTAACTATCCTTATACATTACATCACGGTGCCATCTAACAGTGCAACTATGTTCACAAGTGCAACTTAATTCCGCTCTGAAAACTAAATTATAAAGGTACATGAACTTTGTTAATTACCTTGTCAACTTTATTTCTGCAGTGGAGTTAACTATAGTTTGCACATTTTTTTTAAAGAAAATCGGCTTTCTGTGGTTATCTCTCATAGCAAGCTGATTTTCTCTGCATTATAATTTAATTTGCCAGACATATACAAGTGATGAAGGCACACTTTATTTCTTCCCTCATCTGCATTAACCTCCTCCAAAATAAAAAAAAGTATAAAAGATCTTGTGAAACTTAATTTTATTTACCAGTCTTAAAAAATGAATCCACAACTTTAGCCTATATTGTTTCACTGGCCTCTGACCTCATTCAAGCAGTGGCAGCCAATTATATTCATGCAATCATTCAGACTAAATTCACTAAATAATGACAGTCTTTTGAGTTTCAAATTTCTTATCCTTCAGAAAAATGCATGGCAACACAAAGCCTTTTATTCTAGCAACTTTCTAAGTTTATAAGAGCAATATTTAAAATATGTCTATATTTTAGAGCTTTATCCCCCCATTATTTTGGCTTTGTCCAGAGTTTTTGTGCTAAGAGTTTGAGAGCTATGGTCTAGAATGCAATGGCCTCTCATGAACTGAGAAATTTTTGTCCCCTTGTAAAGGACAGCTTCTGACAGTTTTCTTCACAAAGTAATGTTTACGGTCTGTCTACCTTCCAGGGTTGGGAGGGTGGCCAAATGGTTAAGGTGTTTGCCTTGCAAACATAAGGTGCAGGGTTTGATTCTCACAAGGGATAATTGGCTAGGCTTACAATGGCTCACGAAGGGCAGTTAGCTTAGTACCAACCTATGAGCAGTCTCTAGCAGTAAGGATTTTGTCGCTCGTTCATCTCTAACACATATGACAAGAAAGCTGTGGATGCTTTAATACATAGAAACCCATCAGGATGGATAGCAGCATCATTAAATACGAACTAACTAGTTAACAGATAGAACTTACATACATACATGCTTACATCTCAACAACTAACTACAAAATGGCAGTCTAGCTTGCACGTGCTCAGTAATTATGCACTTGTGCAATCCCTTGGATAGCTTCTTAAAGATTTATACACATATATTGATCTAAATCCTCCCTCATAAAAAGATTGACATTTATATAAAGCATTATAAGAGTTAGACATGCATTACTATAAACTTTGGAAACAAAACAGAATGTTTCATATCCAAGTTGCTTCATATCTGCTACAGGGTTTAGAGATGTGACCCATATCTTGTAACATAGAAGTTTGGACCTAATTTAGCAACAGGGACAGTCTGCAGTGCATAAGTCATATCAGAAACTTCTGGATTCGTCACAGGAACTGAAATGTCCCCTGGAACTTCCTCTGGAATTGGAACACCGGACAACTCACTCTGAGATAAACAGTCTTTCTCGCAGACTATCTGCTGTGGTATAGGCTCAGACACCAGTCTCAAATATTTCTGACTCTGCCTAAAGATAGATCCTTCTGATTCTACAATGTACGGATCTCAGCTCTGGGCCAGTATTCTTCATGACACAAATCCGATCATAACCTTTGGACATTTGCATTCTTACCACTTCTCCTTCTCGTAATGGATTGAGTGGTTTGCTGGTCTTATTGTAGTAGGACTTCCGGGATAGGATGTGCTTCAACAGATTGGCTTTTACTAATCCATTGTTCTTGATACATGGAACCAACAATTGACTACTGATTGGTAACGTAGTTCTGGTTTGTCTTGACAGAAGTCTCTGAGCAGATGAAACAAGATGTGTATTACATGGAATATTTCTGAGATTCAAGAGATTTAGGAAAACACCACTATTATCTTGTTTTGACTTCTCTAGTAACTGCTTTACACTTTTCACTGCGTGGTCTGCCAAACCATTTTACTGCAGGTACTCTGGACTTCTTGGGACATAAGTAATGTCTCATCCTTCAGCAAATCTTTTGAACTGATGGCTTCTAAACTGTGTGCCATTGCCAGAAATAACTTTGTGTGGACTACCATGCACAGCAAAATGACACTTCATCTTAGTAATAGAAATAAGTCGATCTCGAACCAATTGGAGTAAGATTCTACTAACACCAAATAATGCTGACACACTGAACAAGATAAAAGTGCTCTCTCAATGTCTGGTCACATAGAAGGCCACAGTACTAGTCCTGTCACCCTTCTTTTGGTAGATTTGGTTCTTGGGTGACCATGATGCAAGATAGTAATGTACTCTGGTTGCAAGGACTTTGGAACAACTACTTTTGGAGCTTTCATAATGATAGCTTAGTCAGACAAAATCTCATCTCTGTATGGAAAATAAGGTTGCACTTCTTGAGGTAAACTAGATTGCTTTGATGGCCATGCTTGATTGATAAAATGGTTGAGCCTCTGTAAAACTGGATCTGTGACTGTGATTGCTCAGTTCATCAAAACATGTGGAAGAAAAAAATTCTCACTTCCATGACTTCAAAATCAAGACTCTCATTCTCATGCTGTTTCATGGTATTTCTGGGTGATCTGGATAATGTATCAGCAAAATAAAGAAGTTTGCCTTTCTTGTAGACAAGATTGAAATTGTACTTTTGTAATCTCAGCAGCATATATTGCAGTCTGGCTGGAGCTGAACGAATAGGTTTTCTCAAGATAGTAACTAGAGGTTGGTGGTCTGTTTCAATCTGGATAGGTCTACCATAAACATAATCATGGATCGTTGAACAGGCAAACAGAGTTACTGAAAGCTCTTTCTCGATCTGGGCATACTCCATTTCAGTCTGGGTAAGAGTTCTCGATGCATAGGCAACAGGGTGATCCTCTTGTAGAATGACTGAATCAAGACCAAATCTCAAAGCATTACAGGAAAATGCAACTGGTTTGTGAACATCATAATATCTGAGAGTTGGTGGACTTGCAATTCTCTTTTTCAGGACATCAAATGCTCTTTCATGTTACTCTGACCAAGACCAGGATACATCTTTATGTGTCAACTCTCTGAGTGGTGCTGAAAGATGGCTCAAGTCTGGAATGAATTTGCCTAGGTAGTTGACCATGCCAAGAAAAGTTTGTAAGCCTGGAGCTGGCATCTTAAGAATGACTGTTTGTTTTGAAGGGTTTGGTCATAGGCCTGTACTCATAAATAAATGACCAACATAAGAAACGTCTCATAGCCTGTCTATCCATTTGTGTGGGGTGAGCTTCAGATTCACTTAATGTACCCTTTCTAGAACGTTTCTGGGGTTTCTGTCAAGTTCTCCATCATCACGACCTCCTACTAGTATGTTATCGACTATAATAGCTGAAGGATACGCAGAAAAAAAATTGCTCCATTGCACACTGAAAGACTTCACTTGCAGAATTTATCCCAAATGGCATTCTCAAAAATCTGTACCTGCTAAATGGATGACTGAAAGTAGTGAGCAATGATGACTTTTTTGTCAAGCTGGGTTTGCCAAAATTAATTCTTTGCATCTAGGACAGAAAAAATAGTAGCATTTGGGATTAAGACTGGGACTTCTTTGACTGTGTGTGTTGGATGATGAGGTCTTTTAAGTGCTTTGTTCAAATCTCATGGGTCAATACATATTCTGATGTCATCTGATGTCATTTTCTTATGAGATACAACCATGGAAAATATCCATTCAATTGGAGTTTCAACTGGACAAATCACGCCTTGTCGCACCATTTTATCTAACTCGGCTTTGACTCTGTCCTGCATGGCTATTGGAACTTTATGCGCTGACCTAATAAGTGGGCTGACCTCTAGGTCTAACTTCATGGAGTACACAGTTGGAAGCTTGCCTAGTTTGTCTTCAAAAAGATCTGCATAGGTAGAAAAAATGTGCTGGGCTAAATTAGAGTAGTAGTCTTTTAAGATAATATGGTGGACTTTCTTATTAAATGAAAGCAGTCCCATTTTCAAACTGTCCTTGAGCCCTAATAATGACTGGACATGCCTCTTGCCTCTTGACCACATAAAATAATAAGTCATAGCTTCTTCCAGCAGAATAACATGAAAACAGTACTGAGCATTTGGTCTGAATTTCTTCACCTCCATAAGCACGCACACTTTGCCTAATCAAGCCTTTCACCATGACACACTGTAGTAAATGTTTCTGCAGACATAACATTGCACTTGGAACTTGTATCAACTTTGAGCTCTATGGGTTTGCCATTTATCTGAACAGTACAAAATATTTCATTCTTGGCCCTTAAATCTACTGCATTGACTGTTTCATAAATTACTGACACACCATTAACATGAAGAGTAGCCGGCGACCCTACATCATGGCTTCCTAATTGATCAGCTCATTTCTTAAAATGTTCCCTTTTAATAAAAGAATGTGGGTCTTTTGATTTACAAAACCTTTTGAAATTATTCCATTTATTACATTTGTGGCATTGTTGACCAAAAGCTAAACATTTCTCCCTTTTAGATTCATGACTTCCACCACAATTACGACAGTTGGCAATGAAACTAGGTTGGAGCCCATGCTTTGAGTTTGCAGACTCACTCTTATGCTTCACTGAGACTGGAATTTGCTGGAAAGCTCTGGGGTTTACCAGGGAGTGTTACAGGGGTTATAGTTGCTCCCATGTGCTTGAGCCTATTTCTCTTAACCACGTGCTGCATACTATCAACATGAGCGTTATCACTGTGTCTTCTCAAGCTATTCTTACTTGTAAGCATATTTGCGTGCGTTTCTGTTAGCTGGTACATCTGACAAGTTTCAGTGGCCTTATTCAAAGTTAAATCACTGTCATGAAGCAAAATCTTTCTCACAGCATCATCTTTAATACCACAATCCGCATGTTTTAGCCTTATTTCTGAGGTCAGTTATATATGCAGCAAAAGTTTCACCAGGCTTTTGTTACCTCATGTAAAATAAGTGCCTTTCCACTGTAACATTTGCCTGGGGGTTATACATTTCTCTAAATTTATGTTTTAAGCACTCTGGGTCCTCCCTTGACTCAGCCAGTACAACAATATGATGTTTTTTCTCCTCTCCTGTATAGCTAGCAGATACATACACAAATGAACATTCCCTTTCTATGGCTTCTGACCAAGCTAAATAAAGCAGAATAAATGGCTTTGTTTTGTCATCTTTATTAGAAAATGCAGCCTGTATGAAAATGTCATACTTTTGCTCAAACACTCTCCAGTTCTCAGCAATTTTACTGTCAAACACAAGTGCACAGGGTTTTCAAAATCCGTCTGCCATGCCCAGAAAGTATACACAAATACATCAAAAATATGGCCTTTGTAATTATGTATGAACAAACAGTGCTGGGAGCTTGTAACAACATTCAAATGCACAATAAACTCTTCAAAATACTGTACTTTGTAAAATATGCTCTGTTGTTGTTGTTGTTGTTGTTGTTGTTGTTGTTGTGTCTTTCGGCTTTTCCCGGTTAGGGGTCGCCACAGCAGAACTCCGGAGTGCTAATGACTGGCAGTAGATTTTTACGTGCTGAGTTGCCAGTTCTGACACACAACCTTCAACGAAGGTACGTCCATTCACGCATGTCTCCACGCAGAAGACGCTCTAGCTGAGAATCAAACCGGACAGCGTCTTACTGTGACAGTATTCTGTGAAATATGCCTTGTAATGGCTGTACTTTTGTGAAATAGATTTACTGTAACACTGTACAAACATGTGAACACTTTATGCACTTCTGATAACTCAGATATCTTTGCTTAATACGAAAAATACATGCTTTGCAAAAATGGGGATGTTTCCCTTTATTTTATTCATTTTATGCAATACGGACTTTATTTCAAAATTTTCCATAGTAATCTGAATAATTTTATCAATATCATTTAGAGCATTCTGTATGCCCCATTTCATATTCTGTGAAAAGAAATAGTGCTGAGCCAGTTTTAATATTTGAAATCTGTTTCTGACCTGTTTTGCTAAGTTTGCACATTTTAGGAATGATTGACTCATCAATATTCCACCAGCTCTAAGCAAGTGCCTTAAGTCATTTTAACCAAGCCGCCTTTAATTTCATGCCCTTTAGAGATGCCTGTTCTGACTCCATACCTTTTAGACTTGCCTGGTACCATGTCACTTGTTCATCTCTTAAACATATGACAAGAAGGCTGTGGTTTTCGTTTAGAAGCTTTAATACATAGAAACACATCAAGATGGATAACAGCATCATTAAATACAAACAAACTAGTTAAAAGACAGACCTTACATACATACATGCTTACATCTTAATACCTAACTACAAAATGGCAGCCTAGTCTAGCTTGCACGTGCTCAGTATTTATAAACTTGTGCAATCCCTTGCATAGCTTCTTCAAGGTATATGCATACTGATCTCCAGATTTGCTGGCAGTTGCTCTGAAAAGCAAAGTCTTACAGTTCTTCTGTCAGCAGTTACCACAAAAGCACGAAATGAAATAACATATCAGTGGTACTGAAAAACTAATAAGACCAAACCACTTAAAACAAAGGAGACACGAGTGTGATAACGTTTAAGCATATCAATTGAATAATTTGCTTTTCATCCAAAGACTTCATGAAGTCTTTGGATGAAAAGTGAACTATTCAATTGATACACAACACACTCATGCCTCCTTAGTTTTTAGTGGTTTGGTTTTATTAGTTACCACAAAAGCTTCTGGCGGTGCAGTTCACATTTTGCCAGATACACAAAAAAAAAAAAAAAATCACATTTTCTCTCTATTACTTCTCCCTAAAATTTTTGTCTCTCCTTGTGCTCTTTGGATTCTTTTTTTTTTTTTTTTTGGGGGGAGTTACTGCACTGATATGACATCAAAATACAAATTTGTGAAAGAAACGTAAACTTGCATGTCTTGAAGTGTCAAAGAATTGAGAAATGCAGTTCTGGGTTGCTTCATCATGATGGAAAGTGGTACTTTGGTTCGTGGCATTGCAGTGGAAGTGTATGCTTACAATAAGGACAGCGCGTGGTGTTTAACAGTAGGGTAGGTAAAATGTAGTCTAGATAAGCCAGTATAAAGTTGATATCACCACAAACAGCCCAGCACATTTGTCCCTTAGATTAGTTGAGGCTTATGTGGGTGTATGCACTGAATCAAGTGATTCATAGCGATGTTATGGTTTGTCACCTATCAAGACTGAAGTGCAGTCTTTAAAACTATATATTTTGCATGTGACCCAGTGTATGCTCTTGTCTGTGTCTGTATGTATGCCTCTCAACTGTCCAGAATTTTGCTGAGTCTACATCTTTGACTCCTATTTTAGTGTGTTCCTAAAAACATTTGTGGCTTTCTGGCAAATGATTGAGGATTGAGGACGGTCACAAAATAATGATCGCCATTTCATTTTCAGACTTGGCATCCTTCAGAAACAGTTGGGTTATGCAAAACTTGTTGTTTTAGCTACTTTTAAAGCTTATAAGCAACATATTTAATATCCTGATCATGATTTTGGGCCTTTGCTACACCATTATTTTTGGCTTTATCAAGAATTCTTACACTAAAAGGGTGAGAGATATATTTGTGTATATAATTCTATACAGACACACACACATTTATTCATACATGCACACATAGTATGCATGGATATATCCAGCCATCCCTATTCTAATAACTCACAAAATCATTTTCAGTGTTTCAGCCAGTAAGTGCAGAGCACTGAAACCTATTTTGGACAAGGTGCTACTCTGTTGCAGAACACTTATTCTCACAGACATACACACCCACCCACACCATTCATTCACTCAGTGCTGTCACATCATCCCATTTGATTCTTATATTGACCCCATAAACATTCAACACAATTTACATGGTTTACTAGTCCAGTAGGGAACAGAAGTAGATTGCCAGGCCTTTCCTCTGTATCACACCCACCTGCTCACCCACACACATACACATATGTGTGGCAGTCAGCCTCACAGCAAGAGGTTCTTTGGTTCGATTCTCGGCTGGGGTGCCTTCTGTGCGGAGTCTGCATGTCCTCCCTGTGGTTGTGTGTGTTTCCTCGGGTGCTCCGGTTTCCTCCCACATCCCGAAGACATGCAGTAGGTGGATTGGACACTCTAAATTGGCCCTAGGTGTGAGTGTGTGCATGTGTGTGCCTTCTGTGGAAGGTTGGGCGCCGGGCTGGCAACTCGACACCGTAAAACTCCACTGCCAATCATGAGCAGACAGATGATCCGCTGTGGCAACCCCTAACTGGGAAAAGCCAAAAGAAGAAGAAGAAGAACAGGGTAGGCGGACTGATCTGAAGACCCTTTTCAGTCATAACCAGAGAACAGATGTGCAACCTAAATATCAATAATCCAGTAGTGCAGTTATATGTAGAACATTAATTTCTTACTGATTAGTGCATTTTTAATTTTTAAGAAATGCAGTTATGATAATACAAAGAAGAAACAGCAGCACAGCACAAAACAACCAGTAGATCATCCATACACATTGTGCAAAGTTTCAGTAAAAGACTTGCTCCAAGTAGGATTGGTCATCAGTCCCTTTACTGCATTACTTTAAGAGGTAGGAGAAAACTGGAATACCTGGAGAAAATCCACTTGAACACAGGGAGGACCTGCAGACTTCTCAAAGAAGACACGCCACCCAAGAACCAAACTGGAGAACCTCTTGCACTGAGGTGAAAATGGATAATTACTACACCACAGTACCTCCTCACTGCAAGCACTCCCACCCCCTGCTAATTATGTATATAAACTCCGAGATCAAACTAGAATGGGGAAAGTAGTAAAATCCCACTCTCCACTGAACTGCAGTTCAGCAGAGTGAACATCCATGCTGTTCAAGCTTCTTGGTTTTTAGTATTCCCGGCTTCATCTTTTCAAGTTCAATCTTTTGGAAATCCAGGCTTATGTCAAGGACCCCTGTGTGTGTGTGTGTGTGTGTGTGTGTGTGTGTGTGTGTGTGTGTGTGTGTGTGTGTGTGTGTGTGTGTGTGTGTGTGTGTGTGTGTTTTATTTGTATGTATGATCATACAAACCATATGCCTCTCCCAAAAAGTTTTTGTAAATTTATACAGTAACTGCAAAATTTCATCTAATGCTGTATAATATTGGAGTGTGACAGTCTCCTATCACTGATAAATCAAAATATTATTTATGTTTATGATGTTGTGTTCTCTTACTAAACACACTCCAAGAGTTCATTTCTTCCAGTGTTCTCTGAATAAGTACCTTTGAGGTGGATTTGTGTTTTTATTGTGTTTATCTACTGTATATAGATATATCTATTTATGTGTGTCTATATATATATATATATATATATATATATATATATATATATATATATATATATATATATAGTCTATATCATTGACTGAATACTCATTTGATGGAATCACAGTTGAGAGAAAAGTACAGAAGTATGTAGGTATTATGTGATGCTAGCATTCCTGATCATAGAAGCTATTAGGGAAGAGACTTAGAATATTATATGTAAATTGGCAATGGCCTCTGTCATGGGGTAATCCCCCATCTGCAGCTATTTCTGCTTGTGGGCCAGTACTGATTCACTCTGTATGTGTGAGGGGGTTATTTTCTCCTTGGAATAAATATATATAGGTAGGTGAGTGTGACGGGTGAGCAGGGGTCTTACCACCCAACAAAAGAATTTTTTTTGTACAATTCATTTGTTTTATACAATGACAGTTCCTGGGGTATCCCTGGATAAAAGGTATATTCTCCTATCTGGAGAGTTGTTGATCTCACATGTCTATTGACCGTCTATTTAATTGACCAAATTGTGTTGATTAAACAAATGTTGACCAAAGTTTTGTTCGACAAAGTTAGACAAAACTATAGATATCATACCATGTACACAGTCTCATTGGTACATTTCAAAGGCAACATTCTCACACAATATTGTTTCTATTGTTTTGGTTCTGTTCACTGTCAGTATTCACCCACAAGAGGCTTGATATATAATTCTACATAGCTGTTATGTCACTATTGCACATACTGTCTACAAGTTTTGGCCTGAATCATGACTGAAAATGGTTCTCAGTCCAGCTCACCTGCTTAGTTAGCAAATACATATAAGTAAACAAGAAACAAAAAGGAATATGATTGGTTTCATTCATGCAACTGACACTTAACCATTTCATGACTGAGCAGACACTATAGTGTGATTCAGAAAACTAGTGTAAAAATTAAGCTGTAAACCTTAACTGTTGAACTTCAGTAAGTTTTCACTTAAGCCATGCACAAATTAAAGCTGATGGAAAAAAATGAAAATTCAGCAAGAGGTAGAGACAGTAAACATATTTACAAACAATGCATAAAGAATGCAAGGAACTTCTGTACAGGAATCCAGTACAGTAAGGCCCTGTCAGACCAGCATCTATGTTCCTCATTATACCATACAGCTGTCCTCCATTCCATTTGATGTTCCAGACTTTCCCACAAAACGTTATGGCTCCGTTGCTAAAATGTGCACACTTACTGTCACTTAAACATGCAATCACAAAACTGCAGTTACACATACAAAACCCAGTACCTCACAACTCAGTTTACAAGCTTCACAATCCATATCCCGCTCCTCAGCTGTTTATATGTAGTAACCCTTCTGATCACTCTGTCTCAGACGAAGGGAAGTTCACTGCGATGCTGCTGTCTCCGTGTCACACCAACTGCACTTTTTAATGACACCTTACAGTCAACTACTATTGTACTGCAGTTCCACTCAACACTTTAGTTTTATACTGTCTGTTTCAAAGTGTTTGACTTTTGTGATAGGACAGGAATGATTATAGGCAAGATGCAAAGATAGGGAATGCAATTTCAGATGCTGACTTCTGAGTCAACAGAAAATACATGGTAACATTATTATTATTTTTGTAAGGAATTTCACCAGGAAGTATCAGTATTTAAAGTATATCCTTAGTTTAGTAGCTTTGTTTGTGTATATATGGATCTGCGAGATGAAAGGTTGTCTGATATGAATCTCACAGAGACTATATATTACCTCTGGTGTGACACTGATGCATAATCATGCAATGCAGTACTATTAACAACACAGTGTTCAAAGAAATATATGTAACATATGGAAAGGCTGTAGATATGTTACTAAAGATTCATCCCAAATAGCATGAGTACATAGTACAAATGTAGCAGCCATGCAGTGAAACATGTTCCTTTAAAAAATGAAATTGTTGATTAATTATGTGACTTATTGATACTGATTAGAATGATTTTAACAGAGCAAGTTATTTGCCCCTTTCAGAGGCAGAAAGAGAGGGGAGAGGGTTTTCTTTTGTTAATTGTATTTTATTTCACAGTAATGCTTTTATTTATTTAATATAATGTGAGCTTTCCAGTTAGAGGGCCCTTTTAGCCATGAACCAGGGTCAGTCAGACAAAAACAGAATACAAAAATCAATATACAGTGTGAAATGTTACACTCAAAATACATAAATCGAAAACAAGTAGTTCAAAAGTAGAGCACAGATGTAGCCCAACTACTCTTAACATCAGTAAAACAGAAATGTGTTAATGCAGAAAAAAACAGTGATAAAAAGTCATGAAACTTAGCTGTTAAATCAGCATTAGAAAATGACTATGCACACTAGTGATGACTTGTAAGAAAAGAAGTGAGAGAGAGGACCCTCTCCCCCCAAAGCAATAGAAATAATAACAGTCAGAGATACTCAGCAGAGCCATAATGTATAATGTCTGAAGAAGCAAAGTAAGTTTCTTAACCACTGTCTCTGAAGCAGTTACATGTGTTGATGTTAATGAGTGGAGAGATTTCTTGAAAGATATGAAGTCATATATTTGCTTGATAGCTTCAGGCATAGCTCTCAACCTTCCATCACCAAAATATGGAAAAATGTCTCTTATAATGTAGAACAAACAGGCAAAATGTAGAATGCTTAGTAACAATGTACTAACACCTTCAAGTAAGAAATTCACAGAATGGTTAAAATCTTATTTTATACTTAAAAGTTCTTTTGATATATTATTGTGAGTCAGTATTACTCACAAAATAGTTAAAATGTCTTATCTTATAATTTAAATAAGGTTCTTTTTATAACTGAATGTGATTGGGTATTATTAACCATATTTATTTGTTAAAAAATTAACAAAGAATGTGTGACAGACACTTCCAATATGGGACAGTGATAAACATGGTCTTTTTAAGACTCAGAATGAATAATGTTCCTCTATGAGGTACACTTCAGACGTACAGCTTCAGTAAAAAGTTCCAACAGGCATCGACAATTTTGGAGAAAGATATTTTCAGACACTAAGGGTAAAGGGAAGTCTAGCTTGCAGAAGAGTCAGTATTACAGAGGAAATAGAAAGGGTGTTTGATAACACAAATTCTTGAGCAGAGGAGGACAGCATCCTCAACTGAAAAAGTAGAAGGTGAGTGTATTAAGGATTAGTGTAGCTCTAGCATTCACGGGCAGCCATTTTCTTTTGTTACAAGTAAGACAATGGTGTCCACAGTTGGAGAGGTAGGTGAGTCTGAGTGCTTGATTTTCTGCATGTTGGAGTTAGTATTGTATGAATAGCCCATGGCTATAATAATGGGCGGTCCATATTCAGGCCTGGGAAATCATACATTAATGGCAATGGTTTGGCTTCAATAATACAAAGATTATAGATCTTGTAAAACAAAGTCTTAGCTGTGCTAATTATATTTTTATTATACTGTGTACTAGACATTGGTAGTAGAAATGACTGCATTTTGAACCTATTCACCTGTGTATAGTTAAATTAGAGGTGGCAAGCAGCACTGTGTTTCTTCAAAGGTAACAGATTAAATTATAGCATTCTTTGAAGAAAAAACAAAACAAGAAGGCAAAAGGATCAGTCGTCATTTTGTTTGAGTAATAGTCTGAAAGTTCTTGTACTGGCTGTGTTATACGCAGAAAGTATGGATGAAAAAGATAAGAGACAGGGTGCAGGAATTTACAAATAAAGGATGTAGCACTGAGCCCTGTTAACTTGTGTATACAGAGAATATGTTTTTGTGTCATAGGTACTTAGCTAGCTGCCCTTGTGGGCCATTTTAGACTTGGTCAATTTCCCTTTTTGTGCTCAAATCAACCTAACCTATTTGGTTAGAGATTGGCCTTATTCATTCCATGGTCAATAATTCTGTATTACCACTAATGAGAATAACTGGGATCATACCACAGATAATTAAAGAGGACCCATGCATTGAATAAAGCATTTAGGAGCTGCATCTCTCCATTAGTAGTACAGGTGGCAGTTCTGGGGTAAATTTTCTGTTTGCGCTTGAATATGGACATGGATTAACTTTGTATTATATGGATGGGGAGTCTATTCCAGAGCAGCAGTATCCTCTGCAAGATATACATGTTCCTCCAAACCATTCTGTTGATGTTATGTAGCTTTACTGTGAAGCTTTTTAGATGAAAATTTGTTTTTGAAATGAATGCAGTGCCAGTACTAAAGTCTAGTTTAATGATTGACTAGAAGAACAGTTGAAGGTCAAACATGTCAAAAAGTCTCATTAGAAAAAAAAAAGTTCCTGTTAGATTAATATTGTTCTCATAAAACATGGATAAAGGTAATCAGAAGGATGACTGAATTCATGGTGCTCTTTCCTTGAATAAATTTCTGCTGCATACCAGAGAGCAGACCAAATTTATTCAGGTAATCCAATGTTAATAAACCAGTCTTTATAGAAGTTTTCGGCTGGCAAACACATTTTGGGACTATCACACTTAAAATTTAGGTGGACAATACATATGTTCAGAGATGTTAAACAGTCAGAAGTTTGTATATGTAGGAGTTCTATATTTCTTTGTAGGGAATACCTACAACTAGGAGCCTCAGTCATTGCTTACCCAATCTCTATATTGATTAACAGAACAATTAAAGAATGCACTATTCCATCAATCTGGAAAATCTCACATATTATTCCCCTTCACAAAGGTGGTGATTCTACTGAATACTCAAACTACCGTCCCATAGCTCTTCTATCTCCACTTGCTAAAATAATGGAGAAATGCATCCATAAACAGTTAATTACCCACCTACTCCACCACAATCTCCTAGCATACTGTCAACATGGCTTTCGTCCTTACCACAGTACAACCACAGCCCTGCTTTCTTTTACCAACTGTATCAACACAAATAGAAACAATAATTCCCTGTCATCTGCACTCTTTGTAGATCTTTCTAAAGCCTTCGATATGGTCAACCATAAACTTCTTCTCCACCTTCTGAAGTCCCTATCTCTTGATAAATCTTCCTTGAGCTGGTTCACATCCTACCTGGATAATCGTAAACAAGCAGTTCTCTGGCAGAATCATCTTTCTGAACTCCTTCCTACTTCCTTAGGTGTCCCACAAGGCTCTATCTTAGGCCCACTTCTATTCTCCATTTTTATCAATGACCTTCATCTCTCTATTCCCTTCTCTACCTGCATTCAATACGCCGACGACTCCACAATTATTTGTTCTGCATCATCCCAAACTGAACTGCATTCTTTCACACAAAAATCTTTCTCCACGATAGAAAAATGGTTCTCTAACCTCTCCTCAACCCAAAAAAAACCAAATTATTGCTGTTCACACCCTCACACTCATCTCCCCCTCTGCACTTTACTTTGGAATCAAACAATGGTACCATTATTTCTCCAGACACTACTACCAAACTCTTAGGAATCACGATAGATAATCAACTTAAATTTAACACTCACATAAACACCACAATAAAATCTACCAACAAAAAAATTGGATCCTTGTATAGAATTAAACAATTTCTAACACCTTTAGCCAGAACTACAATAGCAAGAACTCACTTAATCTCTACCCTATTATATGCCTCCCCCATCTATACTAACTTGTCCCAAAACAATCTTAACAGACTGGCTAGATCATATAATAACATTGCCAGATTTGCCACCAACTCACCATATAGAACTCATCACTGTCTAAACCTAAAACAACTAGGCTGGCTTGAGTTACCTCACCTTCTACAATTCAACCAACTTATTATAGCCCATAAGGTCCTATATCAACCAAACAATACCCCTATTCTCTCTACCCTCATAACACCATATTGCAACCTGAAAAAGCTACGCTCAACAAACAAAATGATGATGCAAACTTCTTTTTCTAATAACTCAGCAGGAGACTCTCTATTTACTAACTTTGTGGGGAAAATATGGAACCTCCTACCAATTGACCTAACTGCTCTTACATCTCTCCCACTATTCAAAACTAACCTTAAACATTTCCTCTCCAACCACTGGTTATATTCTTGTAATAACCCTGACTAATTGCTTTTCTATTGCTTTTTTTTCCTCGTACTACCCTGTCTCCTTCTAAATATCTCTTTTAATCTTGACTCTTTGAACTTCTTCACTCACTGACCTTTCTACTCTAAACTGCCCTACCTAACCCATCTACCTACCAAGCCTATTATTAAAATACTGTCCTATCCTGTAGATCTCCTAACTAGCCTCTATATAAATATCTTCTCTCTATTTTAATGACTTACTTGTTTGGAAGATAGTGAAATCCCTTATATATAATGTACTAATCTTTTGTTTTTATTTATACTTTTGTTTTTTTATTAATGTTTTGTTATACACTTACTTAATGTTGTTTCTATTTTACTTGTGATATTAAATATTGTGTAAACTTGGAGCTTTTCTCCTCGGGCCTCCACTGAAAATGGACATGTATCCAGTTGGACTAGCCCGGTTAACAAATGTAAAATAAAAAATAAAATAAAATAAATCTTTGAACCATGGATTTATATCAAATGACTCTGGTCTGCCTTTTTATAGGAGGTCTTCTAAATTATCTACAAGTATAAAGTCCTTTTAATCTCGAAAGGTTGGTGAAGATCCAGACGTATCTTGTTTTTAGTTATGGTGTGGTTTACAGCCATTACTGCTAGACAAGAACGGACTTTGGGTTTATAAAATTTTCGAGAGAAATTTTTGTATTAAAAATGTGTGGTGTTTCACTTTCTGGCATACCTCTTAACTGTCCAGATTTTCTCAGAATGTCCAGATTTTTGCCTCAAAATTTAGGTCTGTTCCTCATAAATTTTTTTGGTTTTCTGGCAAATCACTGGGATGATTTGAGGAAATAAATTAGTAAATAACATCATGCATTTGAGTTTCAGACTTCATATCCTTTAGATGCTGCGGTGGTGGTGCTGCGGTAGCGTTGTCGCCTCCCAGTAAGACGTCTTGTTCGATTCTCAGCTAAAGCATCTTCTGTGTGGAGACATGCGTGAATGGGCATACCTTCGTTGAAGGTTGTGCGTCAGAGCTGGAAACTCGGCACGTAAAAATCTACTGCCAATCATTAGCGGACCGGAGTTCCACTGTGGCGACCCCTAACCGGGAAAAGCCAAAAGATGCAATAACTTCATATCCTTTAGAAAATGCATTTTAATACGTATCCTTTTATTCCCATGTTTACTATCAGGCTTTCTTAGGCTAAGAGGTTGAGAAGTATGGTTTCTGGTTATTCCTGTCGAGTATACTTCTTGAGAGAGGGTCAAGGGTTAGATTTTTTTTTTACTTTATTTCTTAGCAGTAACTAGCATTTTGTAGTATATAAATTTTAACAATGATGTCACATAATAAACTAGGTAAATATGAGTATCTGTTTCACCCATGCTTAACAAGGCACCTCAGTGCATGACTGTGTCCTATAATAAGCACCCTCTGTCTTATGTTATTTCTTAATTACACAGAGACTAAGCAAATCTGAAACACCTCTTTAGATGGTGAACAGAGACACATGATGATATTGTATGACAACATCACTGTTTTCAGATCAGCTACATAAAATCTGTAATCTTGCTTTTTATAAGAGCAACAAATGACTCCATGGCTCTGTGACACCGAGTAATATTTCTGGTAGGTGAAAGTATATAGCTTCTTCCTGTACTCTGAGTCAGCAGAACACAGATGTTATTACACAGGAACTTGCCTTGTCATGCCTTATTACTTAGTCATGTTATCGCTGTATGCATCTCCACAGGTGATAGCCTGAAATAATCTGGCAAGCTAGTTCACATTTTAACATGGAATGCTTGTCTAGTTGATAACATGAAACTTCTACATAAATGAAAAACAACAACAAAAAAAAAAACATTTTTTGGAAGAAGGTTTTGTGGCATTTGTGTCCCTTATATCCCCAGTTGACATATTCCCAATCTCAGGTCATACCGCCTTAGAGAAAGGGAGTATCCCATTTGAATTTCCATACTTGCAAAAGTTGAAAAACATGATACAGATTTTTACTTTTCATATCTGTTCTTGTGAATAAAAAGTTCACAGTTTGTAAATGGTATGCAGTGCACCCTGAACATATAGCCATGCAATTTGATCTTTCCATAAAATGCAAATGCAGCACTATGTACTGCTCAATAAACAATGGCTGACAGAATGTCTATCTTCTCCACCCACTGTAATTAAGATATTGCATTCCATGCCTGAAATGCAACAGGTCAGTCTCGTTTTTACAGAATGCAACACTGTTCAAGATTTCTGCAGGTTAAAGCAATAACCCATTTAACATCCATTCTTATTCAGACAAATCTCACAGCTGTAGTTTAGTAATTAGAGTGTATGTGTGCTTACATCTGCCATGTGAACATATCAAATATCTGTTAATCAATGACTTAGGATCAGCATGTGCGGAAAAGTGTTGCTACACTAGAGGCTTCTAGTAAAACTGCAGACATAACTGGGTCTATATTACAAAATTTAATGTTTAGCTTGTCGAACAGCTAAATGTCAACAGTTAAACATCAAAACCTTAAAATCATGAACGGCCAATGCCACAGATTTTTTCTTAGGGAAAAAATTTGCTTGGCCATCGGAAACTTACACAAGCTCTAATTAAGTGGGGGACTTCACCCCCCCACACCCCACCTAACTAAATATACCAACTCTGAGATTGCTCTACATACAGGAAAAGGACAATTTCCTGATAATGGGCAAGCAAATCTTTTCCCTGAGAAAAAAGTCGCAGAAGTGACCATTAGCGGTTTTACGCTTTCACTCTTTAGCTGTCAACATTTGGCTGTTCGACAAGCTAAGCATTCGCTCACATAAAATAGACCCGACATAACTTTATCAGCCAATATGTCCGTCTCCTAGCCAGCTCACTTCATACGTCTGTCTACATTGCTCACTGTCATTAGGAATGCCTGTTGCATTCTTATACCTCAATGGCCAAATGGCCAGGTACAAAGAATTGTATACAAATACCATTTGCGGATCCTTTTCAGCATCATAGACAAACCTACAGGTCTCATGCCTGCCCCACTTTGGAACTCCTGTGTCACGTTAAGCCTTGAACTCAGAAAGCTCAAACAATAGGTAATATAGCAAATGTAAAAATTTTTTACACTAAGGGTACACTAATTCTACTGGTAAACTATCAGGCAATGTTTCAAAACTGGATTTGTTTTTGTATAACAAAGGCTCCATGAACTGCAACGTGTGAAAACAGCATATTATATATGCAGTTATGCTATGTTCTGTGTCATTCCACATGATGTACAGCACATGCTTAATGGTTGTTTCAGCTGCACATAGCATAGTTATAATGGGGTAAGCCTTGATGCCCACTGTATGACCTGTCATTTTTAACTGTGGCATAAATGAAAGCCTTAAAGACAAATGCATCTAGTAAATGCTAGTGATCATTTCTGGAGTTTTTGCATGCTATGAATTCTGATGCTGTGCTGGTCCATGTAATTACAGAAAGCATGATGGTACTTGGGCATTGCGCTGTATAACAGGATTCTTGTGTTGTACTTGGATTTTCGTTGTAATGGTTAACCATATTAACTGTTAGTATACCTGTCTATCACTGTTTTGTCACACGTTACTGGGCTATATCAACCACCACTGAGAGTATGTCTTCCTATATCGTTGTTATACTTCTGCTGCAGATCTATTACTGTGTACTTAGCTGCATGCAATATGCATTGTGTGTATGCAATAGGCATGATGAAGGTCCATATCAGCAATATTGGTTAGCCCTCTGCATATTGTCACTTTGTATGAAAATGCAGAGGTGTTTACATTACAGCATTATTATGCTACAGTTCTCTGATTGAGCTGTCTCAGTCCTATCACTGTGCTCTGTTTCCCCTAAGTGGCCTTGTTAAATAAGCTGCAAGACAGAACAGAAGGATTGACAATATTATGAGGATAAAACTGCTCTGTTCATGCAACTTCCTAGTGACCATGATCTGCTGCTCCTTAGGAGAGGTGGAAAAATGGCATCACATGGCCAGCTGTGAGACTAAGTCACCTGTGATAATAATTTTGTGGAAGATATAGATGTAGACATTGTATTCTGCAGTGGGAATTGATGTTTTTGTACTTTTTTATTTTTTGCAGCAAGTATGTGTTGCTTATATGTTTCTGGAAAAGTATTAATTTTGACATACAGCTGAATATTTTCCGATTTTACAGAGTTCTATATAATTTTATGGTTTTAATGTGTATGTCCCCCTGAGATCCTGAACCTTAATCGGGGAAAGTCTGAGGTGGGCATTAAGTAATTAGGTGATATATGGCAGCATCACTTGTTGGGAAGTGAATCCTAGAAATAAGCATTTCAGATGGAAAGTAATAATGATGGAGAGACATTATAAATACAGACAGAGAAAAAAAGAGACTGTACAAATTCAAGCCAAAGGGAAGATTGTTGATAGAATTAAATGAAAGCATAGTTGCAATTAAATCACATCAAGTGTTTCACAAGTAAAGTTAGTTTGCTACTGCGGACAGTGAGATGAAACTATCAATTGCAACCAAGATATGAACCATGTTTAAATAAATGTACAGGAAGTGGAGGGTGCAGGCCAGAGCAGAAAGGACTGACTAGCAGTTATCAGCTCACCTTTTCTTGTGGATGGGAAGTGGTGACACCTAAAGGGAGCACTAGGTATTGTACCTGCAGAATTTGAGTTTGCAGAACACTTGCTACATAAGGGCTGATATTAGTATGTATATAGTTACATGCATACTCCCCAGAGTCTGCAAAACCAGTGGTGCTCTAGTGATTCATCATGGGGATTAGCAGCTGCAGCTGGTAGTCAGGGTAGCCCACTGGGTCGAGTAGTCTGGCCTGCTCCATACCACCCTGCTGTGACATCTCCAAGAGAACAAGTGAGCTGATTAGACCCTCCAGTCACAGAATGAATGGGCAATATGGCTCTCACTCAGCCTGAAGAGTGCCTGGCTCTAGCCCTGACAGAGGGGAACCCAGGTGATTTGGCAGTAGAAGGGAAACCATTGTGCAAGACCCAAGTATGAGGAAAAAATGTTTGATAATCAATGCTTGAACAAGAAGTGCTCTAACAAAGTGGGTTTAGATTTAAAAAAAATGTTATACATGTTCATTAGTGGTGTAGGAAAGGGAAGATAAAATATGTTGCAAGTGTAGGTGATTTTGGCATGGAGAAGTTTTTATGATGGATGAGCAGCCAGTAACAGAAATGTAGTGCTTCTATAGCCCATATACATATTTTTTAGTTAGTTACTCCTATATCTCTAATCCAAAAAATGGTGATTAGCACCACCCTAAAGACTACGAACCAAAATGTAGTAGCATTTATTCACTAAAATATGAAACTGGACGGAAGATACTTAAAAAATATAACCAACTCGGTAAACCAGAAAGTTACACCTTGCTTTTATTCCAAAACAAAAAAATAATGAAATCATGGTTAAGCGCTTTCATCTCATGTAATAACATTAGAGACTTCTTCAGAACAAAATGGCATCCCCAAGCTCTCTAATATTTCTAAGATACTTATTATTAACAACTTATTATTCGATTGAGTACATAAATAAGTCATCCTTCTTCATTTAAAGAGGTATCCCACATGAAATACATCATATACCCAGTCTTTCAATACAAAGCAATTACTATAACTCAATTTAAGAAAATTATAGCAATAAATACATAAACAAGATGAATCTTATTAAAAATAATCTTAAAAACTATTAAAAATTTAACACCATAATAAAAAATATTACTTCTTGTAAACATCCTGCCTATAAATTGCCATCAACCTTTATAAAAAACAAATAATTATATATGTATTTATGGAATGGATGCCGTTAACCATCCAGCCAATTGAAACGTGTATCAGTATATAAAGATATCGGAAAAGAACTACAGCACTATGCTGATTTTTACAGTCAGAGTGCTTCACAAGTACTTTTTGTACAACACTCAGGAAAATAACAAAAAAATTCTACAGTAAGAGCTAAAACATTACCATTGTAATTCATAAACTTCTTGTGTTTGTTGCAGACAAAGTTAAAATGAACCTTTGTGACCATAGCATTGACACACAAACACTACTTAACTTGTGGAGCTTTGCCCACCTATAATCCTGATGTGAGGACTTTGCCCCCTTACCCCCTTAGATATGTTTCCTAACACCCTGGTCACACTGCTACGAGTGTTGCTATACTCAGCTAGATGTAAGCCAACTATAGCACATGTCAACATACTGGCTATGACTGACTGTGATAACTTCACAACCTGTTGACAAAATGACCATTCCACAACACATAGTGTGACTATATCTTTTTCTATATTGGACCTCAGGTCAGCACAGAGACTGAACTTCATAGTGTTATAGTCTAAATGCATTTTACATTCCCTAGTGTTATAGTCTAAATGCACTTTATTTTTGTCAGCTGCTGAATTTATGCTGATCTAACTCTTCCTGTATGTATTAGAAAATGCATTTAGAAAGCATATGTGAAACAATTAGCTATGAGGTTTGAGTCACTCATAAAGAAAAACAATATTCATACCCAGTCATTAATTTTAAGGTTAGACTACATGTCTTCCTTGTATTCATTTTGCAACATTTGTTAGGCAGGACAGAGAATCAGGGACTTTCCCTAGTTCTGTCATAAGTCTTCTTTCTCAAACAGGAAATAAGTAAATCCAAGCTGTGGCTCATAGTTTACCACATGTCCTGTAATTTTGCAATGAATGACCTGAGCATTCCTTACTTAATGTCAGAGTCATACAACAGACTTATGGCCCGGTTATTGTTATTATACCCTTGAATGGGAAGATGATGTTAACCATTACATTTTGATGACTGAGATCCATTGAGTCAAGCCACAATTACGAGTGGTGTTTTAGAATGAATGTTCCAACATGAAGAATTAAAAAAAAAACAGTACATTGTTCTGTTACACACTCTGCAGAACATACTTAACATGTCAGGCTGTTTTTGTACATCATAAGCAGTGGAATTTTTAAATCAAAAACACAAAACATAACATACCTTCTGACAGTGTTATAATATTAGAAAATAGGGCTGCCCATAACTGGAAATACTGGAAAATATAAGTAGATGATTAGGTAGTAGGAGAACTGGATCATAAGCAGTAAACATGGGAAGTTATAGGGTTCCTATGGCTAATGAAAACATTAGCAATGAGATTGGAGTAACAAAAACAGAAAATCGGAAACTTTAATGTGTCATGGGGGCATGTGTATGATAGAGGAGGTTGTATTTTCTGCAAGTCTATTTAGAAAAGCTATCCCACCAGTGACTACGTCTTGCAATGAGCCCAGGTAGCTGGAGGGTTATCTAAGAATGGGGGATAGTGGACATGTGGTGGCACTCCTTGCTGGTGGAGGGAGAGAGATGCTCTGCTAATGACTCCCATTAGAGGCTGGCTGCAACATCAGGTGCTGAACAAATGGTAGGGGTAGACAGCACAAGCTTAATGTAACGTGTTATTTGTGAAAAGAGTAGGAAAATTAGAGCATAAATCTCTTCATGTCCACAAAGAGTCTCAGTCTGTTTGGTATTGCATTGCTGGAACAATACATTCTCTCCTATATAAAAGTTATAGTCTGTGCAAACCAGTGAAGGTGAAAAAGAAGTCTATATTTGGAGTAAGCATCGTGGGTTTGCCCAACAGTGCCCATATCATACTGGGATGATGCAGCAAAGATCCAGTGATCTCCCATGGCTCAGGCTGTGAACTGAAGCTTGATGTGTAGTAGGATGGATCTGCTGGATAGTATAAAAAGTATTAAGTTAAAAAAATTTCTGACTATTTACTTATTTCAGTTTAGGGACCTGGATGATCCACAGCTCATTCCAGAATACAATGGAATTACTCTAAAATAGGGTGACAACTCATCAAAAGTTGCATACACATGTACTCACTGGTACATGACATACCCAACTAAGGAAAGTTAGGAAGATCACAGATTCCCAAGAGGAAACTAGTGAAAAATCTGACACATGACGGACGAACAATTAGCACACAGAAGACACCCCACTGAATAAACATGTGATGAGAATCAGCAATGTTAACAGCTATGTGAGGTATTGCCAGCTATGCCAGAAGTAGGGCAGTGGATGTTTAACATATGCCAGCACAGATTGCTGGAATTTTGTAAAATATGACATGCCATTTGTATATCAAACTGATTTATACAGATGCTTATGTTGAAAAATGTATTTGTAAAGCTGCTTGTGTTAAAAATGTACCAACAGTACTGACTGTACTGTAACTGATTAAATGTATACATTTTAACTGAGGATATCGGAAGAGAAGAGGTTAATCTCAGTCTAGTAAACTTTGAAAAATAGTAAGAAATTAAATTACTTAATTTAGGCCATAAAGATTATATCTTACAGCTCTGATTGCAGCCAGAGATAAAAAGTCTGCAAAAACAAAGACTAGGAATCCAGCTGTATTGTCTCTAGCAGGGAACTAATTGCCACTCTGGAAGAGTGGAAGTGTTTTATGGTTTTATTACTTTTAGAAGCTGCAAAGATCTTAGCAAGCTCTATGTGTTTGTATTATTTACACATATGTGTTAAATCCTGGCAGCTTCAAACCAAGATGGTAGCACGGGAACCATAATTCAGATGACCAGATGTGTGTGATGTCATTCTGAAATCCATCACTAAAATGTTGTTTTAATACTAGCTAAGACTGAAGTCTCGTGGCAGTCTGTTTTTTAAACTGACATAAAAGGATTCCTCACCCACTTCATCTTGCCTTGCTCTAGTAAGTGATGAGGGAATAGTAATTCTCTAGATCAGTCAGGAAAATATAGTGAGATTAGATAAGTACTTTTTTTCTGTATCTGTATAAATCTAGTCATCTGTGTTATTTTAATATTTCCTGTGATTGAAACTCTGGTGTTTATTGTAAATAAATATTTAGTAATTTCATGTTATTTCATTATTTATTATTAAATGTATTTAAACTTTTCATTGTGGCTGGTCCTTTAGAGAATATTTTAAACTTTGAGAGGACTTATATCTATTTGGTGGCACCATGACCACTCCTGAAAGCGTTATTGCATTGGCTAAACACTACCATTTTTATTCATTTTAATTCCATGCAGTATAATTGGGTACCCTAGAGTAGCTGACTTTAGAGTGTCTGGTGGCAGTGTAACTACCTTATAGTCTGGGCAGAAGGAGTGTGTGTGTGAAAATCAAATCTCAAAGAGTGTGTGTGTGCCAGCTGCTTGGAGCAGGGACAAGAAGCACTGGTTTCACAGAGATAGTGGTGGAGGACTTGGCTTGGACACTTGGCTGAGGACTCAGTTCTATAGCTGTGCCAATGATGAGTCTTACTGGGGATCTGGAGAGAGAGGGGAAAACCATTTTCCGGACTGAGTGTGTTCTCTGTGTGCTCTTAAGGGAAATTGTGCTTGATGCAGAGACCTGCATCTGGAAATACTGGGTGTATCCATTTTTGTTCCAAGTGAGCATCCCTCTCCAGTGGGTTCCATTTTGAATCCTCAAAAGCTTGAAACATCGGAATGCTGATCATTGAGACCAGAACATCGAGTTTTAAACCATCAAAGATTCAAAGGGAATGTAAAAAAAAAAGAAAAAAAAAACTATTTTATGCAAAAGGGCTTCGCCCCTTGCACCCCCCATGTGGGGGGCTGCACCCCCCACACCCCCAACTTTAATAAATATACCAACTCTGAGATCACACTATAGTGGGGTAAAGGGAAATCTCTGTTTTAGCGCTATATGCAGAAGCGCTAAACGGGAGATTTCCCATACCCTGTCTGCAGTGCCATCACAGAGATGGCACATTCACAGACACAGTGTGCAGGGCACCTTTCTGCCCTGCAGAAACACTAGCTTTTTCCCTTTTTTACTTACCTTTTTCTTCCCCTTGACAATATTGATGTTCTAAACATTCGATGATATGGTCTTGACCATATTAATTTCGATGGTTTAGAATTTCGATGTTGTCAAGTGGAACCCTCCAGTGTCAGTGGTGAGGATTCAGGCTCATTGATTACTGACAAAGAGTAGAGACATCAACACAAGCTACACCATTGTGCTGACAAAAAAAAAACAAAAAAAAAATAAGAAAATGATTGAATAGGAAGGCTTTGTGGGAAGTATGAAATTATGTGATGTAGGAAACATCATTACTAAATTTTTAATTCTTAAAATATGAGATAAATGAATGTGCAGTAGAATCTCAGCTGAGGTTCTAGTGCAGACAGGTTCAAACAGAAAAGGGATATGTAGAAGGAAACCTAAGTGTATTAGATTTTATCAGTGTGAATTTCCACATTGCCACACAATCATTTATCTAATGACAGCTAATTCAGTTAATAGATCCTTACTTTTAACACTGTGTAGTACAGTAATAACTTAACCAAGCCCCCTCCCACACACATGCACACACACACACACACACACACACACACACACACACACACACACACACACACACACACACACACACACACACACACACACACACATATTCCTCCAGTATTTAATGAACCTGTTTGTCATAGCTCCCCAGAATAAAGCTATTTACATTCAAGGTTAACAGCTCCTTATTTGAAGTGCATGCCCAAATACTACTCACTAGTCCCACCACTTTGAAAATAAAAGTGTGATTTGAACAAATAAAACACCAAATTTTGAAACTCTGTTATATTTTGTAAATTGCAGTCCTAACATGAGTATTTCTACCTTCTAAAATATACATAGATTAACTCTCAGAATGCTGTGCCCAGAGTAATGAGAATACACTGAAAAAAATGCCGGGTCAGAATTAGTTTGTATTCTTCCCATTTACACTTAAATTGTTACTGTTCTGGATATTATGATTGCTGTCCTCAGACTTTCAATGGGCACACATTAATATATAATCACTTGTCAGGTAGGATCTGTCAGCACTTAACATTTGGCTGATTCTGATTTCAGGATCAGTGTAAGCCTCTGTCTAGTGCAAGTGTGATGGCATTGCTTAGTTGTGGAAGTATGTGACTGCAAATCAAGAGTTTGATGCTCAAACCAAAGTGCTCGTCTTAGTGGCGAAGGCCCTATTCATAAAGCATTGGTTTGCAGTAGAACAGGGCTTGTACACAGAATATATGTTTTCCAAAGGCCTTAGCAATTCATAAACACATCTGTGGTCTTGCTGCTTTGTGTAGGCATTGTACTCCATCTACAGCATACACATGCAATTCCCCAATTTAATTGTATGCAATTCAGCAAGGTCACTGTATTTCAATACTGGCCATTCCCTATGGGACAGAAGCTGCATGTAATATAATAGTGCAGCCTTTGCCAGTGAATTGTTCCCATTCCCTGCTACTATTTTAAAACAGAAACATCCCTGTTGCATGGCTGGAAAATTCCTACAGGCAAGAGTTCCTTACAGTGCAATCAAACCCCCCTTGTTCTCCATTTTCTACATGGGGTCATGGTGTTGTGTCAACCGTCACCATCTCACTCTCTCTGTTCAATGCTACTCTCTCCTATCTTCTTTGACAGTCATGCCTGACTGTTGCAGGTCTTCTCTCATACAATCCATATATTTCTTTGTTGGACACCCTTGTTTCCTGTAGCCTTCGTCCTGACTATCCCAATCATCTTCACCATATTGTCTTGATTTTGGCACATGTGCACACACCACCATAATCTGCTATCTTTGACTTTCTCTGGAATTGGAGCTACTTTGGCTTCTGTTCTAATATCCTCATTTCTTCATCTTTCCCATAGTGTGCATCCCATTACCCATCTCAGGTACTTCATCTCGATCTTCTCTATCTTCCTCAGCTGCTCTGCCTTTACTGCCCAGATTTCTGTACCATACAGTCATACTGGTTGCACCACTGTTTTGTGCACTTTACTTTTCAGCTATTTTTGGCATTCTTCTGAGATACTCTACCCCTGACACTCTGTGCCAGTTGGTGGTAGCCCTTCTGATTCTATCTTTGACCTCCTCATTCAGATTTAATTTCTCCTCAACCAATCTTCCATATACTTGAAGCTGTTAACCTGTTCTGCTATTTTCCCTTCTATCTCTATTCTCAGCATCTTCTGATTTCCCACATTTGCTGCCATTACAACTCTTATCCATACTCAGTTTTACCCCATGTGTCTTTAGTTTTGTACTCCATTCCTTTATTGTTTGCTGAAGTTCTTGCTAAGTCTGCCTCTAATTCCACATCATCTGCATATAGCAGCTTTGTTGAATTGCCCCTCTGACCCATTACTTAATATAGTCCATCACCAGTATGAACAGCAGTGGGTTCAGAGCTGCACCCTGATGCATGACCACTTCTTGCATCTGATTGTGGCAACCAGCGGTTTATACTGTAGGTAGACTGTTTCAATAGGATGACTTTGCAATCACTGATTCTACCCCACTGCCCTTTCCTTTCTAGGCAGAAATCTACTCAAGTTGCATGTTGGTAAACAAGCCTACTACTTTAACCAAACATGCCCCAACACCATATAGTCGAGAGTTCCTGCCAATAGACGCACACGCAGCACCAGATCTTCTGATTACCTTAATATGGTAATGAGTCAAGCTCTTCCATCATGTCTAGCAGATGTGAGATCTTTATAAATCAGAACCAAGAAAAAACTGCAGCACACTACGTAAGAACCAAAGAAAGAAGGAGCAGGTACCAATCCGCAAGTAAGGAGACGCTTCTTCAAGCCAAATCTTCGGACAAACTTCACAGGACTATGTGAAGTAACCAAACAATCTTTTATTAAACAAAATAAATAACGTGAAACGCTAGACAGCGTTTTTTGTTTAGCTCAGTGTCCAAACTTCCTCAGACAAACACTGGCTTTCCCGCCAGTTCACATTTAAGTAGTTAATTAATCATGATGTCATCGTTTCTTAATTCAGTTAAGCAAAACAATTAAAATAGTACTTTGTTTCCTCTATATACAGTAATAAAAACTTTAAAAATAGTTTTTATAAAAGGTTTGTCTTTTTATATGCAAAAGCATACTAAACCAACGATAAAAACAGTTATGGGTCCCTTTAGATGCCATATCATAAAAAGCAAGACAAATCAACAAAAAATATTTTAAAATGAAGAAGAGAGTTTTAGACTAAGCATGTTTTAACAAATATTATATGTGTTACATATTCAGAGGCTCAAACATATCATTACTATGTAAAATAAAAAAACTTCATGTTTTTGTTTTTATGATGGGTTAACATCCTTGTAGTGAGTATAATTCATTTAGTCAATAGTTTCCTTTGTATACCTATAATTTTTGATCTTAATAAAATATTGTTTTTCCTATCCTAATCAATGTGCTGATGTTAATATAAATACAATAAATACAGTTGATAATCCAGGTCAAACATTCAAGTAGTTGCTTTCTGCTGTTTAGGCTTTAAATCTAATTACCTAAGTAAACTTCTTAGTTTCAATATGCAGATGATGGAACAAACTTCGTTTAACCCTGGGTCCCTACAGGCTGTTAATCGGAGCTGCCAGCCTAGTTCTTTCTTTTCAAGTTGCAATCTCAGCACGTTTTCATTAATCTGGTTCGGAGAATTAACTTGAATTTGGTCAATGACCATGAATTTGAATGTATGACCTATATTTGATGTGCAATGTCTCGCCAAAGCGTTCTCTTCTTTGTTTTTCTTAATGGCGTAGGTGTGTTCGTACACTCTGTCCCTAAGGCGTCTGTCCGTTTTGCCTATGTAGAATGACGGACATTGTTCACACTGAGCTAGGTATACTACTCTCTTGCTGTTGCAATTATAAGTGTTTTTTATGTGATAAGTTTCTTTCCTAATGGTGAACTTATCCGCAGTGGTTATATGGCTACAGTATTTACATGAACCACATTTCTTTGTACCCCCTTCCCTTTGTTTACTTGCACCTTCCTTTCTAATAGTTCTTTCATATTTGTACCTCTCCTACATGTAATAGTGGGACCATAGTTAAGAATTTTTGCTAGTTCCCTATCCAATGATAGGCTAGACCAATATTTCCTAACTATGTTACTAAGCTTCACAAGAATTTGGAAAACCCTCCTTTCCGTACTTTAGTAGACGCCAGGCAATCAGTAACCTACCCGTGTGCAAAATTTGTGGACTTGATTCTCAAAAAATATGTGGAAACTCAAGAACACATTTTAAAAGACTCATGGTCCTTTTTGGAAGATATACAAAATACAGTGTTTGATTTCTCCCTTAATTTTTTGACTATAGACGTGTGCGATTTGTACACATGTATTCCACAAGATCTAGGTATCCAATGGGTAGTGGAGTTTATTAAGGCTAAGGGAGCTGCAAGCAATGAATGCAGTCTAGTAGAAAAGCTTTTACACATTATATTAAAGAACAATTTTGTTTCTTTTGAAGACAAATTGTTCTTGCAGAAAACTGGCGTAGCAATGGGGTCACCAGTGGGGGCCAGTTTTGCGAATCTAGTTCTAGCCTATTGGGAAACAACATATGTGCTAAATAAGACCTGGAGCACTCACATTTACATGTATAGAAGGTATTTGGATGATACCTTCATTCTCCTAAGAGGACAAGAAAAAGAAGCAGAAGAACTAGTTAAAAATTTTACTACCACTACAGACTTTCTCAAGTTTACTATGAACTTTGAAAAAACCACAATTAGTTTTCTAGACATTGAACTTAACAAAACCATAGAAGGTTATACCTCAAAAATACATAGAAAGAAATCTTTTTCTAATACCTACCTCCACTTCTCTAGCCTGCATCCCCTCCATCAAAAGAAAGCGGTGGTGAAAGGCCAACTTGTGAGGGCAGCTAAAATGACTACTTTAGACCTCGATTTTGACACAGAATGTGAAAATTTACACCTAATGTTCTCACATAGGGGCTACCCGACCACATTTTTGGAGGGAATTTTCAAAGAAGTTACTGAGAAAAGGAGGAAAGGCTTTTACAAAGCTATTTTGACAACACAGTCCCACACTAACTCCATGTACCAAGTTAGTAATCCTGAGGGAGAAGGTACTAGTATGGAGGATACTTACCATGTAGAGACACCTTCAGTTATAACAATGGAAGAAAACAATAAGAACTACACTACAGCATTTATTTTTACCTTTTGCCTGGAAGCACCTCAAATTTGTAACATAGTTAGGAAATATTGGTCTAGCCTATCATTGGATAGGGAACTAGCAAAAATTCTTAACTATGGTCCCACTATTACATGTAGGAGAGGTACAAATATGAAAGAACTATTAGAAAGGAAGGTGCAAGTAAACAAAGGGAAGGGGGTACAAAGAAATGTGGTTCATGTAAATACTGTAGCCATATAACCACTGCGGATAAGTTCACCATTAGGAAAGAAACTTATCACATAAAAAACACTTATAATTGCAACAGCAAGAGAGTAGTATACCTAGCTCAGTGTGAACAATGTCCGTCATTCTACATAGGCAAAACGGACAGACGCCTTAGGGACAGAGTGTACGAACACACCTACGCCATTAAGAAAAACAAAGAAGAGAACGCTTTGGCGAGACATTGCACATCAAATATAGATCATACATTAAAATTCATGGTCATTGACCAAATTCAAGTTAATTCTCCGAACCAGATTAATGAAAACTTGCTGAGATTGCAACTTGAAAAGAAAGAACTAGGCTGGCAGCTCCGATTAACAGCCTGTAGGGACCCAGGGTTAAACGAAGTTTGTTCCATCACCTGCATATTGAAACTAAGAAGTTTACTTAGGTAATTAGATTTAAAGCCTAAACAGCAGAAAGCAACTACTTGAATGTTTGACCTGGATTATCAACTGTATTTATTGTATTTATATTAACATCAGCACATTGATTAGGATAGGAAAAACAATATTTTATTAAGATCAAAAATTATAGGTATACAAAGGAAACTATTGACTAAATGAATTATACTCACTACAAGGATGTTAACCCATCATAAAAACAAAAACATGAAGTTTTTTTATTTTACATAGTAATGATATGTTTGAGCCTCTGAATATGTAACACATATAATACTTGTTAAAACATGCTTAGTGTAAAACTCTCTTCTTCATTTTAAATATTTTTGTTGATTTGTCTTGCTTTTTATGATATGGCATCTAAAGGGACCCATAACTGTTTTTATCGTTGGTTTAGTATGCTTTTGCATACAAAAAGACAAACCTTTTATAAAAACTATTTTTAAAGTTTTTATTACTGTATATAGAGGAAACAAAGTACTATTTTAAATTGTTTTGCTTAATTGAATTAAGAAACGATGACATCATGATTAATTAACTACTTAAATGTGAACTGGCAGGAAAGCCAGTGTTTGTCTGAGGAAGTTTGGACACTGAGCTAAACGAAAAACGCTGTCTAGCATTTCACGTTATTTATTTTGTTTAATAAAAGATTGTTTGGTTACTTCACATAGTCCTGTGAAGTTTGTCCGAAGATTTGGCTTGAAGAAGCGTCTCCTTACTTGCGGATTGGTACCTGCTCCTTCTTTCTTTGGTTCTTACGTAGTGTGCTGCAGTTTTTTCTTGGTTCTGAGTTTGCCCGGGAAGTTCGGCTACCACGCATTAAGGATGAATATTTCAGCAGAAGGAGACTATCCTTCACAAGGCAATTTAACGCAACTACTTGAATTAATCAACTCGCGCTTAGATCGCTTAACAGAAAAAGTTGACAGCGTGAGCGCATTTAGTCAAAACCAAACTGTCAACACTATTTCTCCCAACATGAATCGGAACGTGACCCAACAGAATGGGATACGTAAAGATAATAGAACATTGTTATCGAACAGCCAAACAGGGGAACATAACCAGGGGAATACGAGAACACTACATGACAATTTTGACCCTGGGAACTGGCTAAACGAAGAACTAATGTTTGATGCTCAACAAAGCATTACCCTAGATGGAACTGACGAGTCAAGTAAGTTCAATTTAACAGAAAAACTTAAACTGTTTGATACCAAGTTATTTAACATTAAAAAAGCTCAATTAGAGCTGAATTACTTGAACAAATGTATTAGAGAGAATAGTACCTAAGGGTCTCAGGCTATTTTTCTACCCAAATGGCTTAGAATTTGGGTCAGACTTTTTTAATGAACTCACCGGTTTGTACAACAAACACGGGTTGGAAATTTTACAATGTAGGATTAAATACTACTAAATAGCCTTAGAGACTCTAACTAATGAAACTAAAGCCTTGGAAAAGGAAATTAAAGATGACTTGGATTTTCACCGATATGAGTATGAATTTGATAGAACTTTATCTAGTATTGCACAACAGATGGTAAAATTAAAAGCCATAAAAATTAAGAAACTGAACAGAGATTTGAAGGCCTACAGGGAAGGGTTGGCATTCCCCAAACCCCCTGGTTTACCAAATGGAAGTGGGAAATCAAAAAATAACCACAACCCAAATAAACCTCGAGAACACCCTAGGGGTTACGCTACAGGAAGTAATGCTCAGGGCCATACTGGAAATGTCCAAGATTTAGACCTGGACTTTGAGAACATAGAGAACGATTGTGTAACAGAAGAAATGGGTGTTTCAAACCATAACCTTGGTACAGGGGATGATACAGATTGGCAACTGGAAGACCAACACCAACAACCACAACAAAAAAACTACAGAGGGGGGAGGGGGGCCAACTGGAGACCACAAACAGTCTCTGGACAGAGGAGACAATACAACACCCACAGTACCAACAAACAGTGGGATTGACCCTCTTTGAGACAATTACAAACAAAACTGGGGATTTTAACATATATAACTACACTGGATGTTGTATTGATACAGTCTTAGTTGAACTTTTTGCTAAGGGGCTTACCTTTGTGCCTACTAGTAATTGCAATATAGTAGAACTTTTAATTGACTTTAAGATGTTCATACGTAAGCTCAACTTGAATATTATGTTTGGGAACTTGAATGGCACAACAAACGACTTACGAGTGACTAGTAGTTTTAACCCACCACAGAACCCTCTGTTATGCATGTACGAATATTTATGTGAAAATGAGTTTAGAGAAATAACCAAAAAACATTTGAGGAACCAAAATGCTGACAATATTACAAAAGAAGAAAGAAGTCTTTTATCTTTACTTAGGAATTTGCCAATAAGACTAATGAAACCTGATAAAGGAGGGGGACTTGTTGTTGTATACAATGTAGAATATTCTAGGTCAATGCTAGCATTGTTAGAGAAAGACACTTACGAAAGTGTCAGTAGGAACGAACTTAACCAAGCCTACTACAATGTTAAATTATCCATCAATGACTTGTTCATAGATGGACTAACTAGTGTAGAACAAAATCACTACTTAACTATGCCAGTTCCAAGGATTCCAAAAATCTTTGGCATCCCTAAGCTTCACAAGAATTTGGAAAACCCTCCTTTCTGTACTTTAGTAGACGCCAGGCAATCAGTAACCTACCCGAGTGCAAAATTTGTGGACTTGAATCTCAAAAAATATATGGAAACTCAAGAACACATTTTAAAAGACTCATGGTCCTTTTTGGAAGATATACAAAATACAGTGTTTGATTTCTCCCTTAATTTTTTGACTATAGACGTGTGCGATTTGTACACATGTATTCCATAAGATCTAGGTATCCAATGGGTAGTGGAGTTTATTAAGGCTAAGGGAGCTACAAGCAATGAATGCAGTCTAGTAGAAAAGCTTTTACACATTATATTAAAGAACAATTTTGTTTCTTTTGAAGACAAATTGTTCTTGCAGAAAACTGGCGTAGCAATGGGGTCACCAGTGGGGGCCAATTTTGCGAATCTAGTTCTAGCCTATTGGGAAACAACATATGTGCTAAATAAGACCTGGAGCACTCACATTTACATGTATAGAAGGTATTTGGATGATACCTTCATTCTCCTAAGAGGACAAGAAAAAGAAGCAGAAGAACTAGTTAAAAATTTTACTACCACTACAGACTTTCTCAAGTTTACTATGAACTTTGAAAAAACCGCAATTAGTTTTCTAGACATTGAACTTAACAAAACCATAGAAGGCTATACCACAAAAATACAGAGAAAGAAAACTTTTTCTAATACCTACCTCCACTTCTCTAGCCTGCATCCCCTCCATCAAAAGAAGCGGTGGTGAAAGGCCAACTTGTGAGGGCAGCTAAAATGACTACTTTAGACCTCGATTTTGACACAGAATGTGAAAATTTACACCTAATGTTCTCACATAGGGGCTACCCGACCACATTTTTGGGGGAAATTTTCAAAGAAGTTACTGAGAAAAGGAGGAAAGGCTTTTACAAAGCTATTTTGACAACACAATCCCACACTAACTCCATGTACCAAGTTAGTAATCCTGAGGGAGAAGGTACTAGTATGGAGGATACTTACCATGTAGAGACACCTTCAGTTATAACAATGGAAGAAAACAATAAGAACTACACTACAGCATTTATTTTTACCTTTTGCCCGGAAGCACCTGAAATTTGTAACATAGTTAGGAAATATTGGTCTAGCCTATCATTGGATAGGGAACTAGCAAAAATTCTTAACTATGGTCCCACTATTACATATAGGAGAGGTACAAATATGAAAGAACTATTAGAAAGGAAGGTGCAAGTAAACAAAAGGAAGGGAGGTACAAAGAAATGTGGTTCATGTGAATACTGTAGCCATATAACCACTGCGGATAAGTTCACCATTAGGAAAGAAACTTATCACATAAAAAACACTTATAATTGCAACAGCAGGAGAGTAGTATACCTAGCTCAGTGTGAACAATGTCCGTCATTCTACATAGGCAAAATGGACAGACACTTTAGGGATAGAGTGTACGAACACACCTATGCCATTAAGAAAAACAAAGAAGAGAACGCTTTGGCGAGACATTGCACATCAAATATAGATCATACATTAAAATTCATGGTCATTGACCAAATTCAAGTTAATTCTCCGAACCAGATTAATGAAAACGTGCTGAGATTGCAACTTGAAAAGAAAGAACTAGGCTGGCAGCTCCGATTAACAGCCTGTAGGGACCCAGGGTTAAACGAAGTTTGTTCCATCACCTGCATATTGAAACTAAGAAGTTTACTTAGGTAATTAGATTTAAAGCCTAAACAGCAGAAAGTAACTACTTGAATGTTTGACTTGGATTATCAACTGTATTTATTGTATTTATATTAACATCAGCACACTGATTAGGATAGGAAAAACAATATTTTAGGTATACAAAGGAAACTATTGACTAAATGAATTATACTCACTACAAGGATGTTAACCCATCATAAAAACATAAACATGAAGTTTTTTTATTTTACATAGTAATGATATGTTTGAGCCTCTGAATATGTAACACATATAATATTTGTTAAAACATGCTTAGTCTAAAACTCTCTTCTTCATTTTAAAATATTTTTTGTTGATTTGTCTTGCTTTTTATGATATGGCATCTAAAGGGACCCATAACTGTTTTTATCGTTGGTTTAGTATGCTTTTGCATACAAAAAGACAAACCTTTTATAAAAACTATTTTCAAAGTTTTTATTATTGTATATAGAGGAAACAAAGTACTATTTTAAATTGTTTTGCTTAATTGAATTAAGAAACAATGACATCATGATTAATTAACTACTTAAATGTGAACTGACGGGAAAGCCAGTGTTTGTCTGAGGAAGTTTGGACACTGAGCTAAACGAAAAACGCTGTCTAGCATTTCAAGTTATTTATTTTGTTTAATAAAAGATTGTTTGGTTACTTCACATAGTCCTGTGAAGTTTGTCCGAAGATTTGGCTTGAAGAAGCGTCTCCTTACTTGCGGATTGGTACCTGCTCCTTCTTTCTTTGGTTCTTACGTAGTGTGCTGCAGTTTTTTCTTGGTTCTGAGTTTGCCCAGGAGGTTCGGCTACCATGCATTAAGGATGAATATTTCAGCAGAAGGAGACTGTCCTTCACAAGGCAATTTAACGCAACTACTTGAATTAATCAACTCGCGCTTAGATCGCTGAACAGAAAAAAGTTGAAAGCGTGAGCGCATTTAGTCAAAACCAAACTGTCAACACTATTTCTCCCAACATGAATTGGAACGTGACCCAACAGAATGGGATACGTAAAGATAATAGAACATTGTTATCGAACAGCCAAACAGGGGAACATAACCAGGGGAATACGAGAACACTACATGACAATTTTGACCCTGGGAACTGGCTAAACGAAGAACTAATGTTTGATGCTCAACAAAGCATTACCCTTGATGGAATTGACAAGTCAAGTAAGTTCACTTTAACAGAAAAACTTAAACTGTTTGATACCAAGTTATTTAAAATTAAAAAAGCTCAATTAGAACTGAATTACTTGAACAAATGTATTAAAGAGGGAATAGTACCTTAAGGTCTCAGGCTATTTTCCTACCCAAATGGCTTAGAATTTGGGTCAGACTTTTTTAATGAACTCACCGGTTTGTACAACAAACACGGGTTGGAAATTTTACAATGTATGATTAAATACTACCAAATAGCCTTAGAGACTCTAACTAATGAAACTAAAGCCCTGGAAAAAGAAATTAAAGATGACTTGGATTTTCACCGATATGAGTATGAATTTGATAGAACTTTATCTAGTATTGCACAACAGATGGTAAAATTAAAAGCCATAAAAATTAAGAAACTGAACAGAGACTTGAAGGCCTACAGGGAAGGGTTGGCATTCCCCAAACCCCCTGGTTTACCAAATGGAAGTGGGAAATCAAAAAATAACCACAAACCAAATAAACCTTGAGAAAACCCTAGGGGTTATGCTACAGGAAGTAATGCTCAGGGCCATACTGGAAATGTCCAAGATTTAGACCTGGAGTTTGAGAACATAGAGAACGATTGTGTAACAGAATAAATGGGTGTTTCAAACCATAACCTTGGTACAGGGGATGATACAGATTGGCAACTGGAAGACCAACACCAACAACCACAACAAAAAAACTACAGAGGGGGGAGGGGGGCCAACTGGAGACCACAAACAGTCTCTGGACAGAGGAGACAATACAACACCCGCAGTACCAACAAACAGTGGGATTGACCCTCTTTGAGACAATTACAAACAAAACTGGGGATTTTAACATATATAACTACACTGGATGTTGTATTGATACAGTCTTAGTTGAACTTTTTGCTAAGGGGCTTACCTTTGTGCCTACTAGTAATTGCAATATAGTAGAACTTTTAATTGACTTTAAGATGTTCATACATAAGCTCAACTTGAATATTATGTTTGGGAACTTGAATGGCACAACAACCGACTTCACGAAAGTGACTAGTAGTTTTAACCCACCACAGAACCCTCTGTTATGCATGTACGAATATTTATGTGAAAATGAGTTTAGAGAAATAACCAAAAAACATTTGAGGAACCAAAATGCTGACAATATTACAAAAGAAGAAAGAAGTCTTTTGTCTTTACTTAGGAATTTGCCAATAAGACTAATGAAACCTGATAAAGGAGGGGGACTTGTTGTTGTATACAATGTAGAATATTCTAGGTCAATGCTAGCATTGTTAGAGAAAGACACTTACGAAAGTGTCAGTAGGAACGAACTTAACCAAGCCTACTACAATATTAAATTATCCATCAATGACTTGTTCATAGATGGACTAACTAGTGTAGAACAAAATCACTACTTAACTATGCCAGCTCCAAGGATTCCAAAATTTTTTGGCATCCCTAAGCTTCACAAGAATTTGGAAAACCCTCCTTTCCGTACTTTAGTAGACGCCAGGCAATCAGTAACCTACCCGTGTGCAAAATTTGTGGACTTGATTCTCAAAAACTATGTGGAAACTCAAGAACACATTTTAAAAGACTCATGGTCCTTTTTGGAAGATATACAAAATACAGTGTTTGATTTCTCCCTTAATTTTTTGACTATAGACGTGTGCGATTTGTACACATGTATTCCACAAGATCTAGGTATCCAATGGGTAGTGGAGTTTATTAAGGCTAAGGGAGCTACAAGCAATGAATGCAGTCTAGTGGAAAAGCTTTTACACATTATATTAAAGAACAATTTTGTTTCTTTTGAAGACAAATTGTTCTTGCAGAAAACTGGCATAGCAATGGGGTCACCAGTGGGGGCCAGTTTTGCGAATCTAGTTCTAGCCTATTGGGAAACAACATATGTGCTAAATAAGACCTGGAGCACTCACATTTACATGTATAGAAGGTATTTGGATGATACCTTCATTCTCCTAAGAGGACAAGAAAAAGAAGCAGAAGAACTAGTTAAAAAATTTACTACCACTACAGACTTTCTCAAGTTTACTATGAACTTTGAAAAAAACACAATTAGTTTTCTAGACATTGAACTTAACAAAACCATAGAAGGTTATACCTCAAAAATACATAGAAAGAAAACTTTTTCTAATACCTACCTCCACTTCTCTAGCCTGCATCCCCTCCATCAAAAGAAATCGGTGGTGAAAGGCCAACTTGTGAGGGCAGCTAAAATGACTACTTTAGACCTCGATTTTGACACAGAATGTGAAAATTTACACCTAATGTTCTCACATAGGGGCTACCCGACCACATTTTTGGAGGGAATTTTCAAAGAAGTTACTGAGAAAAGGAGGAAAGGCTTTTACAAAGCTATTTTGACAACACAATCCCACACTAACTCCATGTACCAAGTTAGTAATCCTGAGGGAGAAGGTACTAGTATGGAGGATACTTACCATGTAGAGACACCTTCAGTTATAACAATGGAAGAAAACAATAAGAACTACACTACAGCATTTATTTTTACCTTTTGCCCGGAAGCACCTCAAATTTGTAACAGTTAGGAAATATTGGTCTAGCCTATCATTGGATAGGGAACTAGCAAAAATTCTTAACTATGGTCCCACTATTACATGTAGGAGAGGTACAAATATGAAAGAACTATTAGAAAGGAAGGTGCAAGTAAACAAAGGGAAGGGGGTACAAAGAAATGTGGTTCATGTAAATACTGTAGCCATATAACCACTGCGGATAAGTTCACCATTAGGAAAGAAACTTATCACATAAAAAACACTTATAATTGCAACAGCAAGAGAGTAGTATACCTAGCTCAGTGTGAACAATGTCCGTCATTCTACATAGGCAAAACGGACAGACGCCTTAGGGACAGAGTGTACGAACACACCTACGCCATTAAGAAAAACAAAGAAGAGAACGCTTTGGCGAGACATTGCACATCAAATATAGGTCATACATTCAAATTCATGGTCATTGACCAAATTCAAGTTAATTCTCCGAACCAGATTAATGAAAACTTGCTGAGATTGCAACTTGAAAAGAAAGAACTAGGCTGGCAGCTCCGATTAACAGCCTGTAGGGACCCAGGGTTAAACGAAGTTTGTTCCATCACCTGCATATTGAAACTAAGAAGTTTACTTAGGTAATTAGATTTAAAGCCTAAACAGCAGAAAGTAACTACTTGAATGTTTGACCTGGATTATCAACTGTATTTATTGTATTTATATTAACATCAGCACATTGATTAGGATAGGAAAAACAATATTTTATTAAGATCAAAAATTATAGGTATACAAAGGAAACTATTGACTAAATGAATTATACTCACTACAAGGATGTTAACCCATCATAAAAACAAAAACATGAAGTTTTTTTATTTTACATAGTAATGATATGTTTGAGCCTCTGAATATGTAACACATATAATACTTGTTAAAACATGCTTAGTGTAAAACTCTCTTCTTCATTTTTAAATATTTTTGTTGATTTGTCTTGCTTTTTATGATATGGCATCTAAAGGGACCCATAACTGTTTTTATCGTTGGTTTAGTATGCTTTTGCATACAAAAAGACAAACCTTTTATAAAAACTATTTTTAAAGTTTTTATTACTGTATATAGAGGAAACAAAGTACTATTTTAAATTGTTTTGCTTAATTGAATTAATAAACAATGACATCATGATTAATTAACTACTTAAATGTGAACTGGCGGGAAAGCCAGTGTTTGTCTGAGGAAGTTTGGACACTGAGCTAAACGAAAAACGCTGTCTAGCGTTTCACGTTATTTATTTTGTTTAATAAAAGATTGTTTGGTTACTTCACATAGTCCTGTGAAGTTTGTCCGAAGATTTGGCTTGAAGAAGTGTCTCCTTACTTGCGGATTGGTACCTGCTCCTTCTTTCTTTGGTTCTTACGTAGTGTGCTGCAGTTTGTTCTTGGTTCTGAGTTTGCCCAGGAGGTTCGGCTACCACGCATTAAGGATGAATATTTCAGCAGAAGGAGACTGTCCTTCACAAGGCAATTTATCGCAACTACTTGAATTAATCAACTCGCGCTTAGATCGCTTAACAGAAAAAGTTGAAAGCGTGAGCGCATTTAGTCAAAACCAAACTGTCAACACTATTTCTCCCAACATGAATTGGAACGTGACCCAACAGAATGGGATACGTAAAGATAATAGAACATTGTTATCGAACAGCCAAACAGGGGAACATAACCAGGGGAATACGAGAACACTACATGACAATTTTGACCCTGGGAACTGGCTAAACGAAGAACTAATGTTTGATGCTCAACAAAGCATTACCCTAGATGGAATTGACAAGTCAAGTAAGTTCACTTTAACAGAAAAACTTAAACTGTTTGATACCAAGTTATTTAAAATTAAAAAAGCTCAATTAGAACTGAATTACTTGAACAAATGTATTAAAGAGGGAATAGTACCTAAGGGTCTCAGGCTATTTTCCTACCCAAATGGCTTAGAATTTGGGTCAAACTTTTTTAATGAACGCACCGGTTTGTACAACAAACACGGGTTGGAAATTTTACAATGTATGATTAAATACTACCAAATAGCCTTAGAGACTCTAACTAATGAAACTAAAGCCCTGGAAAAAGAAATTAAAGATGACTTGGATTTTCACCGATATGAGTATGAATTTGATAGAACTTTATCTAGTATTGCACAACAGATGGTAAAATTAAAAGCCATAAAAATTAAGAAACTGAACAGAGACTTGAAGGCCTACAGGGAAGGGTTGGCATTCCCCAAACCCCCTGGTTTACCAAATGGAAGTGGGAAATCAAAAAATAACCACAACCCAAATAAACCTCGAGAACACCCTAGGGGTTACACTACAGGAAGTAATGCTCAGGGCCATACTGGAAATGTCCAAGATTTAGACCTGGACTTTGAGAACATAGAGAATGATTGTGTAACAGAAGAAATGGGTGTTTCAAACCATAACCTTGGTACAGGGGATGATACAGATTGGCAACTGGAAGGCCAACACCAACAACCACAACAAAAAACTACAGAGGGGGGAGGGGGGCCAACTGGAGACCACAAACAGTCTCTGGACAGAGGAGACAATACAACACCCGCAGTACCAACAAACAGTGGGATTGACCCTCTTTGAGACAATTACAAACAAAACTGGGGATTTTAACATATATAACTACACTGGATGTTGTATTGATACAGTCTTAGTTGAACTTTTTGCTAAGGGGCTTACCTTTGTGCCTACTAGTAATTGCAATATAGTAGAACTTTTAATTGACTTTAAGATGTTCATACGTAAGCTCAACTTGAATATTATGTTTGGGAACTTGAATGGCACAACAAACGACTTACGAGTGACTAGTAGTTTTAACCCACCACAGAACCCTCTGTTATGCATGTTCGAATATTTATGTGAAAATGAGTTTAGAGAAATAACCAAGAAACATTTGAGGAATCAAAATGCTGGCAGTATTACAAAAGAAGAAAGAAGTCTTTTATCTTTACTTAGGAATTTGCCAATAAGACTAATGAAACCTGATAAAGGAGGGGGACTTGTTGTTGTATACAATGTAGAATATTCTAGGTCAATGCTAGCATTGTTAGAGAAAGACACTTACGAAAGTGTCAGTAGGAACGAACTTAACCAAGCCTACTACAATATTAAATTATCCATCAATGACTTGTTCATAGATGGACTAACTAGTGTAGAACAAAATCACTACTTAACTATGCCAGCTCCAAGGATTCCAAAAATTTTTGGCATCCCTAAGCTTCACAAGAATTTGGAAAACCCTCCTTTCCGTACTTTAGTAGACGCCAGGCAATCAGTAACCTACCCGTGTGCAAAATTTGTGGACTTGATTCTCAAAAAATATGTGGAAACTCAAGAACACATTTTAAAAGACTCATGGTCCTTTTTGGAAGATATACAAAATACAGTGTTTGATTTCTCCCTTAATTTTTTGACTATAGATGTGTGCGATTTGTACACATGTATTCCACAAGATCTATGTATCCAATGGGTAGTGGAGTTTATTAAGGCTAAGGGAGCTACAAGCAATGAATGCAGTCTAGTAGAAAAGCTTTTACACATTATATTAAAGAACAATTTTGTTTCTTTTGAAGACAAATTGTTCTTGCAGAAAACTGGCGTAGCAATGGGGTCACCAGTGGGGGCCAGTTTTGCTAATCTAGTTCTAGCCTATTGGGAAACAACATATGTGCTAAATAAGACCTGGAGCACTCACATTTACATGTATAGAAGGTATTTGGATGATACCTTCATTCTCCTAAGAGGACAAGAAAAAGAAGCAGAAGAACTAGTTAAAAATTTTACTACCACTACAGACTTTCTCAAATTTACTATGAACTTTGAAAAAACCACAATTAGTTTTCTAGACATTGAACTTAACAAAACCATAGAAGGCTATACCACAAAAATACAGAGAAAGAAAACTTTTTCTAATACCTACCTCCACTTCTCTAGCCTGCATCCCCTCCATCAAAAGAAATCGGTGGTGAAAGGCCAACTTGTGAGGGCAGCTAAAATGACTACTTTAGACCTCGATTTTGACACAGAATGTGAAAATTTACACCTAATGTTCTCACATAGGGGCTACCCGACCACATTTTTGGAGGGAATTTTCAAAGAAGTTACTGAGAAAAGGAGGAAAGGCTTTTACAAAGCTATTTTGACAACACAATCCCACACTAACTCCATGTACCAAGTTAGTAATCCTGAGGGAGAAGGTACTAGTATGGAGGATACTTACCATGTAGAGACACCTTCAGTTATAACAATGGAAGAAAACAATAAGAACTACACTACAGCATTTATTTTTACCTTTTGCCCGGAAGCACCTCAAATTTGTAACATAGTTAGGAAATATTGGTCTAGCCTATCATTGGATAGGGAACTAGCAAAAATTCTTAACTATGGTCCCACTATTACATGTAGGAGAGGTACAAATATGAAAGAACTATTAGAAAGGAAGGTGCAAGTAAACAAAGGGAAGGGGGTACAAAGAAATGTGGTTCATGTAAATACTGTAGCCATATAACCACTGCGGATAAGTTCACCATTAGGAAAGAAACTTATCACATAAAAAACACTTATAATTGCAACAGCAAGAGAGTAGTATACCTAGCTCAGTGTGAACAATGTCCGTCATTCTACATAGGCAAAACGGACAGACGCCTTAGGGATAGAGTGTACGAACACACCTATGCCATTAAGAAAAACAAAGAAGAGAACGCTTTGGCGAGACATTGCACATCAAATATAGGTCATACATTCAAATTCATGGTCATTGACCAAATTCAAGTTAATTCTCCGAACCAGATTAATGAAAACTTGCTGAGATTGCAACTTGAAAAGAAAGAACTAGGCTGGCAACTCCGATTAACAGCCTGTAGGGACCCAGGGTTAAACGAAGTTTGTTCCATCACCTGCACATTGAAACTAAGAAGTTTACTTAGGTAATTAGATTTAAAGCCTAAACAGCAGAAAGCAACTACTTGAATGTTTGACTTGGATTATCAACTGTATTTATTGTATTTATATTAACATCAGCACACTGATTAGGATAGGAAAAACAATATTTTATTAAGATCAAAAATTATAGGTATACAAAGGAAACTATTGACTAAATGAATTATACTCACTACAAGGATGTTAACCCATCATAAAAACATAAACATGAAGTTTTTTTATTTTACATAGTAATGATATGTTTGAGCCTCTGAATATGTAACACATATAATATTTGTTAAAACATGCTTAGTCTAAAACTCTCTTCTTCATTTTAAAATATTTTTTGTTGATTTGTCTTGCTTTTTATGATATGGCATCTAAAGGGACCCATAACTGTTTTTATCGTTGGTTTAGTATGCTTTTGCATACAAAAAGACAAACCTTTTATAAAAACTATTTTTAAAGTTTTTATTACTGTATATAGAGGAAACAAAGTACTATTTTAAATTGTTTTGCTTAATTGAATTAAGAAACAATGACATCATGATTAATTAACTACTTAAATGTGAACTGGCGGGAAAGCCAGTGTTTGTCTGAGGAAGTTTGGACACTGAGCTAAACGAAAAACGCTGTCTAGCGTTTCACGTTATTTATTTTGTTTAATAAAAGATTGTTTGGTTACTTCACATAGTCCTGTGAAGTTTGTCCGAAGATTTGGCTTGAAGAAGCGTCTCCTTACTTGCGGATTGGTACCTGCTCCTTCTTTCTTTGGTTCTTACGTAGTGTGCTGCAGTTTTTTCTTGGTTCTGAGTTTGCCCAGGAGGTTCGGCTACCATGCATTAAGGATGAATATTTCAGCAGAAGGAGACTGTCCTTCACAAGGCAATTTAACGCAACTACTTGAATTAATCAACTCGCGCTTAGATCGCTTAACAGAAAAAGTTGAAAGCGTGAGCGCATTTAGTCAAAACCAAACTGTCAACACTATTTCTCCCAACATGAATTGGAACGTGACCCAACAGAATGGGATACGTAAAGATAATAGAACATTGTTATCGAACAGCCAAACGGGAACATAACCAGGGGAATACGAGAACACTACATGACAATTTTGACCCTGGGAACTGGCTAAACGAAGAACTAATGTTTGATGCTCAACAAAGCATTACCCTAGATGGAATTGACAAGTCAAGTAAGTTCACTTTAACAGAAAAACTTAAACTGTTTGATACCAAGTTATTTAAAATTAAAAAAGCTCAATTAGAACTGAATTACTTGAACAAATGTATTAAAGAGGGAATAGTACCTAAGGGTCTCAGGCTATTTTCCTACCCAAATGGCTTAGAATCTGGGTCAAACTTTTTTAATGAACTCACCGGTTTGTACAACAAACACGGGTTGGAAATTTTACAATGTATGATTAAATACTACCAAATAGACTTAGAGACTCTAACTAATGAAACTAAAGCCCTGGAAAAAGAAATTAAAGATTACTTGGATTTTCACCGATATGAGTATGAATTTGATAGAACTTTATCTAGTATTGCACAACAGATGGTAAAATTAAAAGCCATAAAAATTAAGAAACTGAACAGAGACTTGAAGGCCTACAGGGAAGGGTTGGCATTCCCCAAACCCCCTGGTTTACCAAATGGAAGTGGGAAATCAAAAAATAACCACAACCCAAATAAACCTCGAGAACACCCTAGGGGTTACGCTACAGGAAGTAATGCTCAGGGCCATACTGGAAATGTCCAAGATTTAGACCTGGACTTTGAGAACAGAGAGAATGATTGTGTAACAGAAGAAATGGGTGTTTCAAACCATAACCTTGGTACAGGGGATGATACAGATTGGCAACTGGAAGACCAACACCAACAACCACAACAAAAAACTACAGAGGGGGGAGGGGTCCAACTGGAGACCACAAACAGTCTCTGGACAGAGGAGACAATACAACACCCGCAGTACCAACAAACAGTGGGATTGACCCTCTTTGAGACAATTACAAACAAAACTGGGGATTTTAACATATATAACTACACTGGATGTTGTATTGATACAGTCTTAGTTGAACTTTTTGCTAAGGGGCTTACCTTTGTGCCTACTAGTATTTGCAATATAGTCGAACTTTTAATTGACTTTAAGATGTTCATACATAAGCTCAACTTGAATATTATGTTTGGGAACTTGAATGGCACAACAAACGACTTACGAGTGACTAGTAGTTTTAACCCACCACAGAACCCTCTGTTATGCATGTACGAATATTTATGTGAAAATGAGTTTAGAGAAATAACCAAAAAAACATTTGAGGAACCAAAATGCTGACAATATTACAAAAGAAGAAAGAAGTCTTTTATCTTTACTTAGGAATTTGCCAATAAGACTAATGAAACCTGATAAAGGAGGAGGACTTGTTGTTGTATACAATGTAGAATATTCTAGGTCAATGCTAGCATTGTTAGAGAAAGACACTTACGAAAGTGTCAGTAGGAACGAACTTAACCAAGCCTACTACAATATTAAATTATCCATCAATGACTTGTTCATAGATGGACTAACTAGTGTAGAACAAAATCACTACTTAACTATGCCAGCTCCAAGGATTCCAAAAATTTTTGGCATCCCTAAGCTTCACAAGAATTTGGAAAACCCTCCTGTCCGTACTTTAGTAGACGCCAGGCAATCAGTAACCTACCCGTGTGCAAAATTTGTGGACTTGATTCTCAAAAAATATGTGGAAACTCAAGGACACATTTTAAAAGACTCATGGTCCTTTTTGGAAGATATACAAAATACAGTGTTTGATTTCTCCCTTAATTTTTTGACTATAGACGTGTGCGATTTGTACACATGTATTCCACGGTATCCAATGGGTAGTGGAGTTTATTAAGGCTAAGGGAGCTACAAGCAATGAATGCAGTCTAGTAGAAAAGCTTTTACACATTATATTAAAGAACAATTTTGTTTCTTTTGAAGACAAATTGTTCTTGCAGAAAACTGGCGTAGCAATGGGGTCACCAGTGGGGGCCAGTTTTGCGAATCTAGTTCTAGCCTATTGGGAAACAACATATGTGCTAAATAAGACCTGGAGCACTCACATTTACATGTATCGAAGGTATTTGGATGATACCTTCATTCTCCTAAGAGGACAAGAAAAAGAAGCAGAAGAACTAGTTAAAAATTTTACTACCACTACAGACTTTCTCAAGTTTACTATGAACTTTGAAAAAAACACAATTAGTTTTCTAGACATTGAACTTAACAAAACCATAGAAGGCTATACCACAAAAATACAGAGAAAGAAAACTTTTTCTAATACCTACCTCCACTTCTCTAGCCTGCATCCCCTCCATCAAAAGAAATCGGTGGTGAAAGGCCAACTTGTGAGGGCAGCTAAAATGACTACTTTAGACCTCGATTTTGACACAGAATGTGAAAATTTACACCTAATGTTCTCACATAGGGGCTACCCAACCACATTTTTGGAGGGAATTTTCAAAGAAGTTACTGAGAAAAGGAGGAAAGGCTTTTACAAAGCTATTTTGACAACACAATCCCACACTAACTCCATGTACCAAGTTAGTAATCCTGAGGGAGAAGGTACTAGTATGGAGGATACTTACCATGTAGAGACACCTTCAGTTATAACAATGGAAGAAAGCAATAAGAACTACACTACAGCATTTATTTTTACCTTTTGCCCGGAAGCACCTCAAATTTGTAACATAGTTAGGAAATATTGGTCTTGCCTATCATTGGATAGGGAACTAGCAAAAATTCTTAACTATGGTCCCACTATTACATATAGGAGAGGTACAAGTATGAAAGAACTATTAGAAAGGAAGGTGCAAGTAAACAACGGGAAGGGAGGTACAAAGAAATGTGGTTCATGTAAATACTGTAGCCGTATAACCACTGCGGATAAGTTCACCATTAGGAAAGAAACTTATCACATAAAAAACACTTATAATTGCAACAGCAAGAGAGTAGTATACCTAGCTCTGTGTGAACAATGTCCGTCATTCTACATAGGCAAAACGGACAGACGCTTTAGGGATAGAGTGTACGAACACACCTATGCCATTAAGAAAAACAAAGAAGAGAACGCTTTGGCGAGACATTGCACATCAAATATAGATCATACATTAAAATTCATGGTCATTGACCAAATTCAAGTTAATTCTCCGTACCAGATTAATGAAAACTTGCTGAGATTGCAACTTGAAAAGAAAGAACTAGGCTGGCAACTCCGATTAACAGCCTGTAGGGACCCAGGGTTAAACGAAGTTTGTTGCATCACCTGCATATTGAAACTAAGAAGTTTACTTAGGTAATTAGATTTAAAGCCTAAACAGCAGAAAGCAACTACTTGAATGTTTGACCTGGATTATCAACTGTCAGGGGCGGCTCGTGGCATCGGGCTGCCGGACTGCAGCCCCCTCAAACTAAAAATTAAAAAAGAAAACAAAAAAAAATATTTTTTTAAATTTCGCACATGCGCAGTAGTCCCGACTACCATCAGGCTATGCGCATGCTCAAGGCAGTCCGGCAGGACTCATAGAGACGTCTGTGCACTTTTAAAGTGCACAGACACGCTGGGAGGATATATCGCATCCGGACTGCAACAGCAGCAGTCAGAACAGTCTCAGGAGGGAGCTTGGAATCTCATCGTCGGGAAGGAGCTTTGCTGGGATCTCGCAGGTCTTTGTGAGTATTGCGCGGGCAGGATATGGTATGGAGAACAGACAGGTAAGTGTATGGTGCATTTTACTTTCTGTGTTGGTGCTTTTTAACTGGATAGAGTTGTGTGTAGTGTACAGTTTAGAGGTGTGTGTGGAGCATTTTACTTTCTGAACTGGATAGAGGTGTGTGGTGCATTTTACCTTCTGAACTGGATAGAGGTGTGTGTGGTGCATTTTCCTTTCTGAACTGGATAGAGGTGTGTGTGGTGCATTTTACTTTCTGAACAGAGGTGTGTGTGGTGCATTTTACTTTCTGAACAGAGGGGGGGGGTGTGTGTGTGTGTAAATGCCCCAGGTGCTTATGGTGGTGTGGTAGGGAATACCTCAGGCTTGAACCCTGTACCCTGTATGCAGGTGTTAAAGACTTGAGTTCCCTACCCACCACCATTTGTAAAATAATTGCAGATTTTTGCCTCATATTTGATCTGATCTGTTCCTCATAATATCTGTGGTTTGTAAATATTGCAATGCTTGATATTTGATGGTGTAGTAGTAGCATTGTTGCCTCACTGCTGCAGGTTCTCAGGTTTGATTCTTGGCTGGGGTTCCTTCTTTGTGGGGTCTGTATTTTCTCCCTGTGTTTGTGTGGGTTTGCTTTTGTGTCCTCCCATGTTACAAAGACATGTCTGCATTATTTCTTCCTGGGCCTCTGCTGAAAATTGTGTTTTTGTTCCAAGTCAGACTGTCCTGATTAACAAATGTTAAATAAAATTGACAGGCATTTGAATTTCAGACTTCAGGTTTCTGAATGTTTAACTCCTTGCAGATTTGATGGTGCAGTGGTAGTATTGTTGCCTCACAGCTATAGGTTTTCTGGTTTGATTCTTGGTTGGGGTGGCTTCTGTGTGGAGTCTGCATCTCCTCCCTGTGTTTGTGTGGATTTGCTCTGGTGCCCTGCCATTTTACAAAGATGTGTCTGCAGTATTAATCCCTGCGTCTCTGCTGAAAATTGTTTTTGTTCTGTCCGCAGTAAAATTGACCGGCATTTGAATTTCAGACTTCAGGTTTCTGAATGCTTAATTCCTTGCAGATTTGATGGTGCAGTGGTAGTATTGTTGCCTCACAGCTATAGGTTTTCTGGTTTGATTCTTGGTTGGGGTGGCTTCTGTGTGGAGTCTGCATCTTCTCCCTGTGTTTGTGTGGATTTGCTCTGGTGCCCTGCCATTTTACAAAGACGTGTCTGCAGTATTAATCCCTGCGTCTCTGCTGAAAATTGTTTTGTTCTGTCCAGTAAAATTGACCGGCATTTGAATTTCAGACTTCAGGTTTCTGAATGTTTAATTCCTTGCAGATTTGATGGTGCAGTGGTAGTATTGTTGCCTCACAGCTATAGGTTTTCTGGTTTGATTCTTGGTTGGGGTGGCTTCTGTGTGGAGTCTGCATCTTCTCCCTGTGTTTGTGTGGATTTGCTCTGGTGCCCTGCCATTTTACAAAGATGTGTCTGCAGTATTAATCCCTCTGCTGAAAATTGTTTTTGTTCTGTCCGCTGTAAAATTGACCGGCATTTGAATTTCAGACTTCAGGTTTCTGAATGCTTAATTCCTTGCAGATTTGATGGTGCAGTGGTAATATTGTTGCCTCACAGCTATAGGTTTTCTGGTTTGATTCTTGGTTGGGGTGGCTTCTGTGTGGAGTCTGCATCTTCTCCCTGTGTTTGTGTGGATTTGCTCTGGTGCCCTGCCATTTTACAAAGACGTGTCTGCAGTATTAATCCCTCTGCTGAAAATTGTTTTTGTTCTGTCCGCAGTAAAATTGACCAGCATTTGAATTTCAGACTTCAGGTTTCTGAATGTTTAACTCCTTGCAGATTTGATGGTGCAGTGGTAGTATTGTTGCCTCACAGCTATAGGTTTTCTGGTTTGATTCTTGGTTGGGGTGGCTTCTGTGTGGAGTCTGCATCTTCTCCCTGTGTTTGTGTGGATTTGCTCTGGTGATCTGCCATTTTACAAAGACGTGTCTGCAGTATTAATCCCTGCGTCTCTGCTGAAAATTGTTTTTGTTCTGTCTGCAGTAAAATTGACCGGCATTTGAATTTCAGACTTCAGGTTTCTGAATGTTTAATTCCTTGCAGATTTGATGGTGCAGTGGTAGTATTGTTGCCTCACAGCTATAGGTTTTCTGGTTTGATTATTGGTTGGGGTGGCTTCTGTGTGGAGTCTGCATCTCCTCCCTGTGTTTGTGTGGATTTGCTCTGATGCCCTGCCATTTTACAAAGACGTGTCTGCAGTATTAATCCCTGCGTCTCTGCTGAAAATTGTTTTTGTTCTGTCCGCAGTAAAATTGACCGGCATTTGAATTTCAGACTTCAGGTTTCTGAATGTTTAATTCCTTGCAGATTTGATGGGGCAGTGGTAATATTGTTGCCTCACAGCTATAGGTTTTCTGGTTTGATTCTTGGTTGGGGTGGCTTCTGTGTGGAGTCTGCATCTTCTCCCTGTGTTTGTGTGGATTTGCTCTGGTGCCCTGCCATTTTACAAAGATGTGTCTGCAGTATTAATCCCTGCGTCTCTGCTGAAAATTGTTTTTGTTCTGTCCGCTGTAAAATTGACCGGCATTTGAATTTCAGACTTCAGGTTTCTGAATGCTTAACTCCTTGCAGATTTGATGGTTCAGTGGTAGTATTGTTGCCTCACAGCTATAGGTTTTCTGGTTTGATTCTTGGTTGGGGTGGCTTCTGTGTGGAGTCTGCATCTCTTCCCTGTGTTTGTGTGGATTTGCTCTGGTGCCTTGCCATTTTACAAAGACGTGTCTGCAGTATTAATCCCTGCGTCTCTGCTGAAAACTGTTTTTGTTCTGTCCGCAGTAAAATTGACCGGCATTTGAATTTCAGACTTCAGGTTTCTGAATGTTTAATTCCTTGCAGATTTGATGGTGCAGTGGTAGTATTGTTGCCTCGCAGCTATAGGTTTTCTGGTTTGATTCTTGGTTGGGGTGGCTTCTGTGTGGAGTCTGCATTTCCTCCCTGTGTTTGTGTGGATTTGCTCTGGTGCCCTGCCATTTTACAAAGACATGTCTGCAGTATTAATCCCTGCATCTCTGCTGAAAACTGTTTTGGTTCTGTCCGCAGTAAAATTGACCGGCATTTGAATTTCAGACTTCAGGTTTCTGAATGTTTAATTCCTTGCAGATTTGATGGTGCAGTGGTAGTATTGTTGCCTCACAACTATAGGTTTTCTGGTTTGATTCTTGGTTGGGGTGGCTTCTTTGTGGAGTCTGCATCTCCTCCCTGTGTTTGTGTGGATTTGCTCTGGTTCCCTGCCATTTTACAAAGACGTGTCTGCAGTATTAATCCCTGCGTCTCTGCTGAAAATTGTTTTTGTTCTGTCCGCAGTAAAATTGACAGGCATTTGAATTTCAAACTTCATGTGCTTCAGAATACATAGTAGCACAACCTTTTTTTCTAGCAATTTTCTAAGTTTATAAGATGAATATTTTAAATTTGTCCCTATTTTTGGGACTGTATTCCCCCATTATTGGCTTCGTCCAGGTTTTTGTGCTAAGGTTGACAGCTATGGCAACAACTGAATTCACTGAATATGGACTGTAGAATTGTGCATATTTACTGATAAAGGTGCACTGTAGAATTGTGCATATTTACTGATAATGGTGGACTGTAGAATTGTGCATATTTACTAATAATGGTGGACTGTGGAATTGTGCATATTTACTAATAATGGTGGACTGTAGAATTGTGTATATTTACTAATAATGGTGGACTGTGGAAGTCTGAGTAGACTTTTTTATGATAAATGTTCTCAACTGGGCAGTTTTGCCATTATGGGTGCATATGTTTTGTTTCATTGCTTACTGGAAAAATGTTCAAAACAAATTTAAAACACCCTCTAACAAGTGTACTGTGTTGTACAAGGAATATAATTTTAGTACAATGAGGAAGGTGTATCAAAGAGCACATGTATGTTTCATATGCAAGGGACCTATGATTCGAAAACAGCCCAAAATTAATCTTTATCTGCCACTGGCAAAATGTATTTTCTTTGAATGTGGGTTTCAATGCTGTTTCAATGAATGTGAGTTTCAAGGGCAGAGAAGTTTTAATGCTAAGTTTTCATTGTGAGACTGCATTGCTTTGTTTAACAGATGACTTAATGTTTGTGCTGTAAAATACAAAATAAAACTTTCAAATGAAGTCCAACTCATCATTGAAGTAAAGCAGTATGCACATTAGTGTTTATGGTAAATGGAGTGAAATAGCCAAGTAATGGCTCATTGGAATGACTGCAGAGGCTCCATTCAACCATTATTTTGTCAGCAAAGAGCAGCAAACTCAGACAGGCCCAGCTGAACTATACCTCCCAGCTGTCCAGATTTTCAAAGAATGAATAGATTTTTGCTTCTTATTTTTGGTTTGTTGTTCATAAAATTTGTAGTTTTAATTCCTAAATGATTTGCCAGAAGTCACTAAATAATAAGTTTCAGACTTCATAACCTTCATAAAAATGCATGTTAAAGTAAGAGCCGTTCTATCAACTGTCTCAATTTATACAAGAGCAATTTTTAGTACTGTTTATATGTGCCCCCAATATATTTGGCCTTGTTCAGATTTACTGCATTTACAGGTTGAGAGGTACATGCAAATAAATTGCTTTATAGAATTAGGCATAGCCAACCTCTCAACTGTCCCCAATTTTGGCTCAAAATGTTGCTCTTCCCCCTAATAATCCCTCCACAAAATAGCAATTTTGGAAGAAAACATGGAGGGTTTACAATTAAGAAATAACTGTAATAATCAAAGTTATAGATTACTTGAAATGCATGTAGATTCTTTTATTTTGTCAGCTGCTCAAGGTAGCAGTACTAATATTAAAGTGTCCCTTCTTTGACAGGTAGCAGCTGTATTGTGTGTCTATTTTATATTTTTGCATCACATTTTTGGTCCATTTTTCATAAAATTGTGTTTTTGGCAAATTAATGACAAATCACTAAAGACTGAAGTTAGAAAATGACAGACATTTGAGTTTCAGATTTTATACCCTTCAGAAAATTCATACTAATGCAAGACCTATTCTATTATCTTTCTAAGTTTATTAGAGCAATATTTAAAAATTGTCCTTATTGTTGTGCCTTTGTCCCACTTCTGTGTATGGCTTTGTCCAGATTTCTTGCTCTTGAGGTTGAGAGGTATGACAAATGTGTCAGGGCCATCACAGTCAGCCAGAGAGATTTCAAATTGTGACATGCTTGTTGCACCCCACTCCCCCCATGTAGTGACTCTGGATGTGTCCAAGCAAGGCAAGGAGTAGTTGTATCTACCTTGGATGGGGAGGACACACTGCATAAGTACTACAGTGGCTTTTCATCTGTCCTTGATTTTGCAGAATGGTCTGGTTTCTGTCATATTTTTGTACTGTTGATTTATGCTTATTACTCAGATTTATGCTTATTACTCAAAGTGCCTGTTGCTCTGTGTTTAAGTAGCAATGCTTTAATGACCATAAGGTAAGCTTGTCTGACATCATAAGATGCAAGTAAGCTTTAATAAGCATACTGTTAAAGAATTGCCAACATTGAAAGCCTTTCTGTTGTTGCCATGCAGAGAATACTTGACTAGATAATGTATAAGCCTTGGGTATTAAAGGACAGGATTCCATTATTTTAAAAAGCTCATTACACTTGTTGGAGACTTCCAGTCATCTCTACAGACTTTACCCGTAAACTAAACAGAATGCCAATCATGTGTGGTCCATAACCTGTACAGTAATCCTTTAAGCAATGTATCTTGAGCTTGTTTCTTGTTTGCTTTTCATTTTTACTTTTATCATGTTTTCCCCATGAAACAAGTTGTCAGGCAGCAGGTCTTTTTGGATAAGAAACATTTTTACAAGTGGGGCATCACATAGATTTCTACTTTCAGCATGTTGCTTGGTACTTTAATAAAGCTGAATATATTATAATTAGAACTGCAGTGCAAGGAGAAGTGGTTTGAGTTGAGTGCTTCTGGTTTTTCTTATACTTGATTTTGACTGGCATTCCAGTAATGTATTTAAAAAGTAATTTATTTTTTCATGCCTCACAACCTTTTGTTTCCATCTAGATATTAAGTAAGCTGTCATGCAGCCAATGCATTGAAATATTTTTATTCTTCTACACTTATTTTTGTCTTGATTGGACTTTCATAATGATGGTTTGCCACCCAGGGCAGCGTATTTAATTAAAGTTAGTTTTTTTGTGGTTTTGTGCATAGCTCCTCCCCTTTATGGTTGACCACACCCCTTCCCTTTAATCCCACCCATTCAGCGTCTCCTGCAGCCCCCCTGTGATTTGAAGTCACCAGCCGCCACTGTCAACTGTATTTATTGTATTTATGTTAACATCAGCACATTGATTAGGATAGGAAAAACAATATTTTATTAAGATCAAAAATTATAGGTATACAAAGGAAACTATTGACTAAATGAATTATACTCACTACAAGGATGTTAACCCATCATAAAAACATAAACATGAAGTTTTTTTATTTTACATAGTAATGATATGTTTGAGCCTCTGAATATGTAACACATATAATATTTGTTAAAACATGCTTAGTCTAAAACTCTCTTCTTCATTTTAAAATATTTTTTGTTGATTTGTCTTGCTTTTTATGATATGGCATCTAAAGGGACCCATAACTGTTTTATCGTTGGTTTAGTATGCTTTTGCATATAAAAAGACAAACCTTTTATAAAAACTATTTTTAAAGTTTTTATTACTGTATATAGAGGAAACAAAGTACTATTTTAATTGTTTTGCTTAACTGAATTAAGAAACGATGACATCATGATTAATTAACTACTTAAATGTGAACTGGCGGGAAAGCCAGTGTTTGTCTGAGGAAGTTTGGACACTGAGCTAAACAAAAAACGCTGTCTAGCGTTTCACGTTATTTATTTTGTTTAATAAAAGATTGTTTGGTTACTTCACATAGTCCTGTGAAGTTTGTCCGAAGATTTGGCTTGAAGAAGCGTCTCCTTACTTGCGGATTGGTACCTGCTCCTTCTTTCTTTGGTTCTTTTGTATCTTTATAAATCAGTCAGGCATGATGGCAGAGCACAGCACACTTTTCTACATATATGTACTGTACTGTGCTGTGCTGTTGCTTTGCACACTTTTTTACATAGCTGTACTCTAATGTACTGTGCTGTGCTGCTCTGCCATACCTCACAGCACAATAGCAGTTGGGCTGCACACAGGATGAGAATGAACTGGGCACAGGAATGCTTTGTACACCGCTATGTATTATGCACTCCTATGACTAATACATAATGACCAGGATGAATATGTACACTGGCAGAATGGATCATGATCCTTGTCTATGAATCACAATCAAGCATTGTGTTCAGTATACATGTATGGTTCCATGCATTATGCCTAGGAATATCAGGGTTTATGTGAAAATAAAGTAAGGATGGTTATGACTATAGACTGCAGGTGAGCTTCATCCTTTCGTACTGGGTATCATTTCTGTAGTGTCTGTCCCCTTAATGTACTGTGTGACTAACTGAGCTCCTTACTCAGACTAGTGTTCTCATATCACCTGTGAATGGAGGTCCCTGTGCTCAGTGGGCCATACCTTGCTAAATGAATTAAAAACCTTGTACTGATGTGAGATATCAATGAAAGGATGTTCAACACAACATATTACCAACAGGAAACCTGCTCAGGTTATGAACCCAAAGTGCAGCTCATCCTGTTTGCTAAAACAGTCTAATGTGAACCTTAATTTAGGTTATACTGTCTTCTTTAATTTGATAGCAGTGATTAAGATTAAAAATGTGTGCAGGCATTATATGACTAGTTTTGCCAACCTTACCACCTGTTCTTTTGTTCATTAGTGACATAAGTACTGCTTCCTTTTCATGTGTAATGAATTATTTTTGGATTTTTATAAAAAAATCAAGTGAAAGTTCATATTTTATCCAGTTGTTAAGCTCTTTGCTGCACCTGTAAAACATGAGCAGCAAAACAGTCACACTTGAATTTATGTAGAGTTGGATAACCCTAATACAGTCTCCAGCTGTACCTTGCATACATAATGGTACCAAAACAACCACATCTACTTATAACAAAAGAAATCACTGAGTAAAATGTTTAATATAAAGGGCTCCTAATGAACTATTAACTCAAGAAACAACAATCATTCACAAAATGGCAAAAGCTCAACAGGGCATTACAATGTGTCTGGCACAAGAGACAAAAATGACAAATTCTAGTGCGCACAACTCAAAAAATAGTAAAAATTGTAACAGCTGTACTCAAAAAAACTGGTCAGTGATATTAGTAAAATCAGAGTGCTGGACACAAAAAAGGAGGTACAAAAAACTATGGGCCGGATTCATGAAGGCTTGCACGGAGTCTAAGAGTAGAGTAAGACTCCATGCAGCCAACATGTCCGACGAGCAATCCAGGAACAGCATTGCAAACAGCCCCTTAAACTGCTCCTACGAGGACAGGGCTTGGATATGCAAATTACCTCACTTGCAGCTGAAAGGCATGCAAATGAGGTAAATTTGCGATTCAGGAAGCACAAACCTGTCCGAGTAGGAGCCGTGTTATTTGCAGAAATGTACTCAGTTGACAACTGAGTACCATTCTGCAAATAGCACAATGGAGCTGTAACAGCTCCAAATAAAAGTTGCATATGGTTGAGGAAGCATGCCAATGGCCAAATATAAGGCCATTGGCAAATTTCCCCGATGCAAAAAATAAAAATATTTTTTTTTCCTCGATCAGCGAGGTTTAAGCTTAGCACCACGCAAATGGGGTGCGCTATAAAAATCATAAAATAAGAAAATAAAAGCCACAAATAGGCATTTTATAAGATATCATAATATACAATGCAAGTGAATGGCAGGATGAAGACAACATGGCTACCGAGTAGGGGTTGCTAAGGGGGGAACTCAGTTCAAGAGATGTAACCAAGCATTACTAGGCAATCCTATGCAAATGAGGGTAAGGATAGTGAATCCCAAGTCTACATAGCAAATGAGCACAGTCAGTGGAGTGCAAGACTAGGATAAGGGGAGTAACAGAGTAGGATATAGGTGACATCATTCGGGGGGGTATGTATGACAGTAGCCAATCTCATTGGAGCAGAGTGGCATGTGTTAGCTGTCAGCTGCTCATCACTGGAAGAGGTGTGTCAGTAGATATCCTAGCTAAAGTCAAGAAATAGAAGGTGCACACTGTGGGTATCACCAAAGTTTCTTGTAAAATGCTTGAACGTATGCGCATGCAGCACCTATAAACCCGAGTAAGACAGTGTGCACACGTGTAAGCAGAAGTTAGCATGTGTAATGTTGTCTAAATCTGTGTTAGCAAATTAGCGCTTGTGTGAGCGCGTCTAAGCATGTGTAGGGCAGTTTAAAGTGTTGTAAGTGCCATTGCGCTTGTGTGCATGTATTTAGGCAGGAATGAGCTAGTGTAAGTCCGTCTACGCCTGTGTGCGCGCGTGTTATCACATGTGCATGCATCTGCGCTAGTGTGTGCGGTGCTGCCCCCCTGAGGAAATGGAAAGGGAAAAGGAAGCACAACAAACAGTAGGAAGTTAACCAGGGAGAGTCAGCAGAGCTAGCAGGTGGAAATAATCAGAATCAGGCAATTACACAGGCAGTAATCCAGCCCAGCCCAGCCCAGCCCAGCACTTAAAACTCTGCAAACAACTTTTCACCATGTATTCCTCAGAGACACTGCAGCACTGCAGTAAGCTAAGAGAAGTGAATACTGAAAAGGCTTAACTTAGACAAAGAAATGTTAGGGGCTGCCATTGCTGTCATAAACCAACATATGCAACATGCTGAGGGTGGTGACAATGGGAATGCTGCCAACCAACCCCCAGTGAGGAGACGGAGAAGAGTGTACAGGCCCAGGGTAACCTACCAAGAGCTACATGAGCTGGAGATAGTGGAGTGCTATAGAGTGGACAGAGACCTCATGCAGCAAATTGTTGAGCTGTGCAGGCCACGCCTCACACACAGAACCAACAGAGGGGAACCCATTCCAGTGGAAACCAAGGTATGTGTTGGCCTACGAATACTAGCAACAGGTACCTTCCAGAGACCAACTGGTGATATGATGGGGATATCACAGGCATCAGCATCCAGGGTACTGCACCAGTTCCTGGATGCCATGTCAGCACATGTCGGTGATCATGTATATTTCCCCAATTCCCGTGAGGTATTGGCCAGCAATATGCGTCTCTTCCAGTAAATAGCGGAATACCCTGAGGTAGTGGGTGCAATAGACTGCACGCATATACGCATCAAAGCACCAGCTGGTGAGCAGGGTAGGGTCTACTACAACCGCAAGGGCTTCCCCTCCATCAACTGCCAGGTTGTGTGTGATGCCCAGGGCATAATACTGAATGTGTGTGCTGGCTGCCCTGGAAGCTACCATGATTCCCATATCTGGCATCTGACGCAGCTGTACCAGACATTTGCCAATGGGGACATCCCACATGGTCACCTAGTGGGGGATGCTGGCTATGCACTGGAGCCGGGGCTGATGACACCCATCAGAAATGCACACACACCTGAACAGGAATGCCATAATGAGGCACACGCACAAACACGAAATGTAATCGAGCGTGTGTTTGGGCTGCTCAAGTCACGGTTCCGGTGCCTGGACACATCTGGTGGAGCCTTGCAGTACTCACCAACTACATGTACCCAAATTGTCATGGTATGTGCTATGCTACATAATATGATCCTGCAAAAACAGCTGCAGCAGGACCAGCATAGGCCTGGCCCAAACAGCCCCCCACCATTGTCAATGTCATCACTGGCAGAGCGTGACTCGGAGGAGGAACAACCTGAGCCTGCCCCAGTAGGCAGAAGGAGGCATGCCCAGTGTGCTTTGGCCTTGGCAAAGAGGCAATGTATAGCACATACACTGGCTCAGTAGGAACCCTGGAAATGATACATCTCTCTGACCCACACATATAGTAAAAGGGATGCCTAAGTTGACACTACCTGCTTCAAACATGTACAGGGAGTGTAGTATGTGCATCTGACATAGGCAGCCCTGCAGCACCACCTGAGGCATGATTGCCATGTGTCAAGCAATTTAAGGTAGTGCTAAACAGCATTTACCACCATGTAGTATATGCAAACAGAATCGCACACACCAACTAGTACAACTGTGGTCAATGTCGAGTAATATTGAGCAATGTCCAGCAAAGTTGGTGAATATACAGCAATGTCGGACAAGCCTGGTCTAAGTAGGGCATAGCAGAACAAAAGCCAACATGCTTATATTTGCTTAACTGGCCCTTAAGCAGTCTGGTCTGCTCAGTATGGAAATATAAAGCAGTGATGGGCCTCGAACCCAGGATACTGTGCACCATAGTTAAAGTACTGAACCACTAAACCATGCCAGCATTGCACTGCTCAGCCAGTATGAAGGAATGTTGATAAGTCTGTGCAAACTATCTCATGGAAACCCTGCAGGCACAGCATAATCCCTGTTGAGTTATGACACAAAGGTGAGTCCTGCAGTAAGAACAGAACTTGACTTCCAACACACACAGTATAAATGTTAATATTGGTCATGTTCACACACATCCACAAATGTAGTTGACTTCAGATCACAACATACTGAAAGGTCACACTGGGCATGCTCACACACTTGAATAAATGAGACATATGTCAGGCAACAAAACATGGAAAGCCTGAACTGGGCATGCTCACACACTTAGGCCATGTCTGACTACAGCAGTGGGCCACACATATCTAGCAGTTGCATGTGTTAACCCAGGAACCTCTCACTATCCAGCAATATGCCCTGTGCACACAGTTACATGACAACAGACACTTATATAATATAGTGGAACCCTGTCATGATCAAACATGTTCTGCAGATGCCTAAGTTGTTCATAGAAACTGGGAAAGCAAAGACGATAAAGACCTGCAAACAGTATCAGCAATAAATATTGTGCATCCCGAGCAGAAGCATAGGTTCAGAGGTCGATACTAGGCTATCTGCCCTAGGGTATGTACAAGCCTAGCCAGAGTGTGTTTGGCTTTTGCAGCCCTATCAGATTACTACACTGTGCCAGTAAATAGTAGGTCACACAAGATAGCCCATGTACATTTAGGCTAATGTGCCTCTGTCTAGCAGGGACACAGAAGATACCCCATGGGTAAACATATGATCACCCATACAGCCATCAAGATGTCCCCTGTAGGTGGTTAGTGGGTGACTCTGCCTATGTGAAACTGTGATCACAATCTGGAGTGAGTGGAGGCCCTGGGATAAGAATCTGTCCATCCAGCATGTCCTATTAACATCTGTGCTGAGGTATATGTCCCCGGAGTGTGTAGCTACAAGGGAGTTGGATATCCTGAGGTGGAGCATGTCCATTCATTCTGGGTTGGATATTACTGCAAACAACAGGCACACATCATATCCGAGTAGGTGGTAAGTGACTGAGTAGAGCTGGAGTTACTGCATCTGAACTGTGCAGGTCATCCGTGTGAGTCCCTACATCTGCTTGGTGCGGAACTTATAGGTTCATAGGTTCATAGGTAGATATTAGGATATCTGCCCTAGGGCATTTATAAGCCTAGCCAGAGTGTATTTGGCTTCTGTCTCCCTATTAGATTAGTCTACTGTGCCTCTGTAAATTAGGTCACAGAAGGTACCCTTTAAGATTAGTTTGCTGTGCCTCTGTCTAGCAGGGACACAGAAGAGATCCCAGGGGTGAATTTGCGATTCCCCATACACTTGTCCAGATTTGGCTTGAAGAGGGTCAGCAAGGGGCTATGCTTAATATGAACTGGGATTCTATTCCAGAGTGAGGGGAGCCTCTGGGATATGAATCTGTCCCTCCAGCATGTCCTTTCTATTCTTGTGCTGAGGTTTAAGTCCTTGGAGCATGTATCTGTAAGGGACTTGGATTTTTTAGGTGGAGCATGTCCATTAATTCTGGGTTTGACATGGCTTTGTATGTCAGGCATAGATCGCCTCTGAGTAGGCAGTAAGCAACTGAGTAGAGCTGGAGTTTCTTTAGTTGAGCTGTATACAACATCTGTTTGTAGCCCATGATCCTCTTGGAGAGGTACTTTTGGGTCTCTCCAGTTGCTGCAGGTGTCGGGTAAGGTACATCCCAAAAGGGCCATTGTATTCAAATATGGGGCTGATGAGTGACGAGTAGAGGGGCACAATGACCTCTCTTGATCTAGATGCGAACCCTTTCGTGATAAGGTGGCATATACAGAAGGTCTTTGTAACCACTTTGGCAATGTGATTATCAAAGGAGAGATTACTGTCTGCATTGGTCCCCAAATCTCAAATTACTACTTCTGTACTTAATGGATTACCACTTATGTGGTAATTTGTGTGCACCTTGTTTTTCCCAAAGGGGATGACTATGCACTTTTTAGCATGTAGCTGGAGCCTGTGGCACTGGCACCAAACGTCCATCTCTGTGAGACCCTTCTGGAAGATGCTTGTGTCAGCTGGAGAGTCGATTATGGCCCCCAGTTTGCAGTCATCTGTGAACTTTGTCAGCCATAATCCCCCCGTGTTAGCCTGAACCTCAGATAAGTATATACTGAACAAGAGAGGTCCCAGAACTGAGCCCTGTGGGATGCCACTTGCAACCGGTTTGGATTTGGACATGGCACCTGCGATTCTGACCATGTGGGTTCTATCCCTGAGCCAGTTTGCAACCCATCTTGTGATATAGGGGTTGATATTTATGCTGGTAAGCTTATTTATGATGCCCGAGTGAGGTATTGTGTCGGAGGCTTTTGCAAGGTCCAGGTAGGCTGTGTGGACTACCTTGCCCTCATCTATAGCTTTGGTAACTGTTTCAAAGAAATCAACTAGGTTTAAGAGGCAAGATCTGCCCTTAACAAATCCAAATTGGGTAGGGTCCAGTGTCTGGAGGCTCCCAATGTCTTTGTTTATGAGTTCCATGATAATACGCTCCATAGCTGTACAGACCAGACTAGTCAGGCTTATGGGGCATTAGCTCCCAGGGTCTGTTGTGGCACCACCTTTGCCGAGTGAAACCACTGTAGCTGTATGCCATTATTTGGGTACATATCCTGTAGTAAGGCTAAGTTTGAACAGTGACTTAATGTGAGGGTTCAGTTCTTCTTGGAGCTTTTGTAAGACACAGCCTGGGACACCGTCCGGTCCCATAGCTGCTGTGTTTTTTGCTTTGGAGAGGGCAGCTTTCACCTGTGCATCTGTGATGTCAGGGAGCTTACATTCAGTTGGGATAGGCATGTGTTCCTTTGGGGGTGAAGGGGGGAGAGGTTTGTGCTGAATCTGTCTGCCAGGATGTTGGCTATGTCTGTAGGTTCGGTATATTTTGCACCGTTATGCAACAATTCAGAGCATATTTGGGAGTTTCCACCCATATTATTGACATAACTAAAGAAGGGTTTGTGATTATCTTTAGTGTCTAGGGCAATTTCCCTTTTGAAACTGGCCTTTGATGATTTTATGAGGTATTGAAGTATCTTGCTAATACTGATCAGAGATGCCTTCCATTTTTGGGATTCTGCTCTGTCATGTAGTAGCTTCCTCCTTCTGTTGTATAGCTTATTTATGGCCGGGGTCCACCAAACAGGTCCCCTGTTTTTGGAGGAGTGAATCTTCATTTTATTTGGGATAGCACAATCCATGCATTCCTGCAGGTGCTCATAGAATGCATTTGTAAAGGATTCTGCGGATTGGCCTGTATTATCCTCTGGCCCGTGGGCTTTGAAGGATTCCACCTCAGTCTTGAGAAGTGCAAAGTTGGCTTTTGAGAAATTCTTTACAGTGATTTCCTTGGCTGGGTGTGGGGATGGGATATGGATGTCCATGGAAATTTGTTAATGGTCTGATCTTACCAATGAGGGGTTTACCTCTGGTGTGGAACATAGAGTCCCCATGTTGGTGATGACCAGGTCCAATATGTTGTTCCCTCTTGTGGGAGTGGTGACCAGTTGTTCCATCGCATTACAGTTTATAACTTCAAGGAACCATTGGGCGAGTGTGTTTCGGCATGAGTAGTTATTGCAGTCAATGTTTGGGTAGTTTAAGTCACCCAATAACATAGTTTTAGGAGAGACCTTGATATTCTCCAGTGTTCTCAGGAATGCCAAGTGGGGTTCCTGTAATAGGGAGGGTGTTCTGTAGCAAGCTACAAACTGAAAGGCAGTTTGGCCCGCTGTTAGTTGCACATGGATGGTTTCTGATGCTTGGTGCAGTGCCACTAACCTGGAGGTGTAGGTATATTTGATGAATATAGATACTACCCTTCCTTTTGTGCTTCGGTCCGAGTTTTGTGTCTGAAACACATGGTATGAGTTATAACCTGGTAGTGCTGGGGTGCTCTCAGGAGCCTTGAACCAGGTTTCTGTTACTGCACAGACATCGATATTCTCCATACTGAGGAGAGCCTCGAGTGCGTGCATCTTGAGTTTTAGACTTCTGGTATTGAGTAGCATTACCTTTAGATTTTCTATCCTTGGGTTGTCTATGGAGCTGGGTTTGTCCTTTGAGCCTCGCCTAAAAAATGCACTATGGGGGTGGCAAGAGGCATGACCAGTATACGAAAGCCTAAGGGTGACAGATGCAAGCCATCCCTAGCAAAGCAACGTGGCTTGTCGGGCATGTCATCCCAGGCTGACAGACACTGGATCCCCATTGAATGACACCAGTACTTTAGACAATTGTTGAAACTGATCATTCCGTCTTTATACTCTGGCATCATTCTTGGTGAGAGCAAGGTACTACTCAAGGTCAGGGTCATACCACCCTGGGCTACATGATCAGATAGCTTCTCTATGTCTCTTTTCTTGTAGTCCAGGGAGGTACGTCTCATGTCATTCACACCTGCATGGACAATAACAGAGTCATACTTGTACTTGCTTTGAAGTGACATGAGTGCTTGCATTATGTGGTGGATCCTGGCACCTGACAGGCAGCTTACAGTGACCTTCTCCTTGTTCAGTCAATTGAGTGGGACATCAGTGTGCCGGACAATAGAGTCCCCTATAACAAGTGTATTTGGTGTGTTGTTTGGCCTTAAGGGCTGTGGCTGTGAGGCACACTGATCTTGTGAGATATGTGATTTGTGGGTATTGTTGAGGGGTGGCTGTTGCTTGGGTATTTGTGGCCAGTACAGTTGCTGCAGATGTTGGGTAAGGTACACTCCAAAGGTGGCATAGTAACCAAGCATGGTTGTTATTAGTATAGGGGCACAATGACATCACTCGATCTAGATGTGAAACCATATGGGATAAGGTTGCTTATATAGAAGGTCTGTCCAACCACTGTGGCAACGTGAATGCCAAAGGCGACAGTACAAATAAGTCATGTCCCCAATCACCTAACAACACCTACTGTATGTAATGGAGTACTACCTATGTGTTAATGTGTGGGCATGTTGTTATTCCCAAAGGGGATGACTATGCAACTAATGGCATTTAGCTGTAGGCCATGGCTCAGGCACCAGTCATCCATCTCTGTGAGACCCTGTTGGGGTATGCATGTGGCAGCTGGAGAGGTGATTATGGCACCCAGTTTGCAGTCAAGTGCGAACAAGGTCAGCCATATTCTCCCTGTGGTAGCCTGTACGTCAGACAAATATATACTGAACAAGAGAGGTCCCAGGACCGAGCCGTGTGGGATGCCATGTGTAACTGGTGTATAGTCAGACATGGCACCTGCAATTCTGACCATGTGGGTGCTATCTCTGATCCAGGTAGCAATCCATCATGTGAGATATGTGTCCATATCGATGCTGGTGAGCCTATGCATAATGGCCCAGTGGGTTATTGTGTGGAAGGGTTTAGCAAGATTCAGGTAGGCTGCGTGTACAACTGTCCCTATGTTGATGGACCTGTTAACCGTCTAAAGTATACAAACATGTTCAAGAGGCAAGATCTGCCCACAACAACGCTGAAATGTGTAGGACACAGTGTCTGTAGGTTCCTGATGTCAATGTTTAAGAGTCCCATGACAATACGCTCCATAGCTTTGCGTAACAGGACAGTCAGGTTTATAGGGCAATATTGTCTGTGGTCCGTTCTGGCACCAACTATGTAGAGTGGGACCACTGTCACTGTACGCCATTCCGTGGGTACATATCCTGTAGTAACTCCAATATTGCACAGTGATGTAATGTGAGGGTTACGTCTGTCATGAAGCTCGTGTAAGATGCAGGCCGGGACAGCAACTGGTCCCATTGATGCTGTAATGTATGCTTTGGGGAGGGCAGCACTCACCTGTTACTGTGTGGTGTCAGGGAGGTTACACTCTGTTGGGATGGATAGTTGCTCTCTAGGGGGGATGGGGGGAGACATCTGCACTGAACCTGTTTGCCAGGATGTTGGCTATGCCAGTGGGTTCAGGGTAAGTGTAGTCAGTATGCAGTAACTCACAGCATATCAGTGAGTGTTCACCCAGGTTCCTGACAAAGGCCTTGTGATAGTCCTACGTGTCTGGTGCAATTGTCCGTGAGAAGAAGACCTTAAATAAGTACATGAGTGATCATAGCTGTTTGCTAGTACAGATCACAGATGCTTTCCCCATCTGAGATTGTGCTCTGTCATGTAGTGGCTTCCTCCTGACATTGTACAACTTATTAATGGCTGGTGTCTACCAGACAGGTCCCCTGCCATTGGAGGAGTGAGTCTTGTTGTTATTTGGGGTAGCACAATCCATGCATCCACTAGGAGTCAATAGAATGTGTATGTAAAGGATTCAGCAGTCGGAGCTGTATTTGACACTGTCTCAGGGTCTCTGAAGGATACCACCTTGCTTTGGTGAAGTGAGACGTTGGCTCATCAGAAGTTCACCAAGGTTACCCAGGATGGGTGTGTGGAGTGTATATGTATGTCCAGTGAGATAGATGTATGTTCCGACCTTACCAATGAGGGGTATATTGCTGGTGTGGAACATAGAGTCCCCATGTTGGTGATGATCAGGTCCAATATGTATTCCCCCTTGTGGCTGTGGTGACTGGTTGTGCCATAGCATATGAATTTACAAATTGTAGCGACTGTAGGGCGAGGTTGTTGTGGCTTGAGTAGTATCCACAGTCAATATTCTTGTATCTGATGTCACCCAATATAATGGTGTTTGTGGAGACCATCATATCCTCCACTGTTCCCAGGAAAGCCGAGTGTGGTTCCTGAGTAAGGGAGGGTGGTCTGTAGTAGGCAACAAACTGAAAGGCAGTTCTGCACAATGGTAGTTGTATATGTATGGTCTGTGATGCTTAGTGCAGTGCCACTAACCTGGAGGTGTGTGTATCTGTGATGTATATGGATACACCCCCTAGTTGTGTTGTTTGTTCCAAGTCCTGTGGTCAGAAAGCATGGTGGTGTGCATATGTGACCCCGAACTAGGTGTCTGTTAGTGCACATATATTGCTAACCCCCATACTGAGGGGAGTCCTGAGTGGCCGCAATATGAGGGTAACACATCTGGTGTTGAGCAGCATTACCCTTAGTGTTATTTAACCTGTAATGTCTATGTAGGTGGGTTTGTCTTTTGAGCCCTGCTCAACAAATGCACTATGGTGGTAGCAAGAGCCTTAGCCAGCATTCAAAGGTCCAAGGGTGACAGGTGCAAGCTGTCCATAGTGAAGCTACGTGGCATGTTGAGCATGTCACCACAGGCTGACAGACACTATATCCCCTATGAATGATACCAATCTGTTAGCCAAGTGTTAAACGTGATATGTTTGTCTGTATACTGTGACATCATACTTGGTGGGTGTAAGATGCTAGACAAGGTCAGGGTCATACTGGCCTGGGCTACATGATGACACTGTCCCTCCATGTACCATGTCATGTGGTCCAAGGAGTAACGTCTGAGGTTTTACGCACCAGCATGGACAATGATGGTGCCAGTCCTGTACTTGCTTTGTAGTGACCTGACTGCGTGTGTTATGTGGCAGATCCTGGCACACGACAGACAGCACAAAGGGACTATTCCCTTGTATGGGCTGGTGAGTGGTACACCAGTGTGTCTGACAATAAGTGTCACCTATCACAAGTGTATTATGTTTGTTGTTTAGCCCGAAGGCAAGTGACTGGAGAGTGCACACAAAGCCGACCCCTGGACATGCCGGGATATCATCATGACATACTCTGTAGCCAGATGACAAAGGATCAGTAGGGTGTTAAGTGTGTAAAGGAGTATAACAGAGGTTAGTGCTCAGGTTTGTTGGTGTTCTGTAAAGAGTAGCTGAGAAGGAGTCCAGACTGAATCATGACACCTCCAACAGCTATGTCATATATAGCAATGTACACACATATATGTCATGAGTCAGGGCCAACTGTACCTGACTGGCAATGCCGACATCCTAACAGACAGGCCCATATATACATACCCACCTCCCACCGGCGATAGTCCATATCATCATACCAGGAGATATCACATGTAGAATGGATGAACAGCTGCCCCCAATGCCTAAAGCATGTCATCAAGTGGACTACATTGATTCCCAATATGTGTCATGCATAAACTACAGAACAAACAGATCCTGCACCCGAACAGTCAGCTGAACCTCCCCCCCTACACAGGATGTGGAACCGTTGAATGTGTTACAGCAACATATGGCACTCCACACAAGTGTTGATGCACAACACACCATGGGAAGTACAGTCCAGTATGCCTATGAAGTATGATCTGCAAGCCATGGAGTCCATCATGGTTGAAGTCAAAAAACGAGCTATTGGAAGCTGACATACACACAACCCTACTAACCGTGGTATGTTCATGTGCAGATCATGGTTCCCAAACATGCTAGACTGTTTGCAAGGCAGCCACACAGGACATACATCACTGAACACAGCTACACATGTCTCACATACACTTTGAATAGCCCTTTATCAACATTCCAGACACACATAGTACCCACAAAACCAACAAGCTGTGCATAAATATGTGTTGACATATGAAAGAATGTCGATGTGTCCACAGATAGATCACACAAGGTAAGGATTATGAGTTTCTGTTCCAGCTGTTGACACCTGAGGACCCACATGAACCATTCCTGGAATGGCATAAAACAAAGTGTACACACATTACCATGTCCAGTCTGATGATGTCACCACCCTAGAAATACAGACAGAGAAGTAAAACCACCCAGTCAAGCAAATATGAATGCGTCTCTCTCTAGTATCATAACCTAGTTAGGTAGGGGTTTGAATCCTGCAAATGCTGACTGTACCCGTGTGTGGGGGTGTGTGTGTATGCGTGTGCAATTCTCCTTGAAAGGAGTGGCCTTTTGAAGACTGGGAAAACACACTAAAGATGTACATTCCTCTTTGGAAAGACTGATGATGTCACCACCCTAGAAATACAGACAGAGAAGGGCAACCACCCAGTAAAACAAATAGCGTGCTGCGCTAATGCGTCTCTCTCTCTCTAGTGTCATAACCTAGTTAAGTAGGGGTTTGAATCCTGCAAATGCTAACTGTGTGTGTGTGTGATTCTCCTAGAAAGGAGTGGCCTTTTTGAAGACTGGGAAAACACACTAAAGATGTACATTCCTCTTTGGAAAGACTGATGATGTCACCACCCTAGAAATACAGACAGAGAAGAAAAGCCACCCAGTAAAGCAAATAGCACGCTGTACTAATGCGTCTCTCTGTCTAGCATCATAACCTAGTTAGGTAGGGATTTGAATCCTGCAAACGCTGACTGTGTATGTGTGTGTGCAATTCTCCTTGAAAGGAGTGGCCTTTTTGAAGACTGGGAAAACACAATAAAGATGTACATTCCTCTTTGGAAAGACTGATGATGTCACCACCCTAGAAATACAGACAGAGAAGAGAAACCACCCAGTAAAGCAAATAGTGCGCTGCGCTAATGCATCCCTCTCTAGTGTCATAACATAGTTAGGTAGGGGCTTGAATCCTGCAAGTGCTGACCGTGTGTGTCCCTCTTGGGCAATGCGGTGTGGGTCTTGCTTTTACTATGTTATGGCATATTATGAATACAACAGTAAGTGCATTGCACGCATCAGGTATATGCATTGCAAATATATATGTGTACATGTTCCCTTAATCAGTACATAGGTGTGAAGCCTGCATACTACATGAATACATTTGTTGCCATTGACAGGTTGTGCCGCAGCTTCTCAGATCGTAGGTCACATATGTATGTATGTGACAGGCCCATCCACTGTCGTGATCCGTGGCCAAGATCATCTGTGCCACACACACCCATGACAGTTACTTTACAGTAGTGTGAGTGAGGGTATATGCCTGGGGTATATGTCAGGCATGTTCCTACACAACAACGACTGCCAATAATGGACAGTCTTTATAGGTGTACAACCGCCTTGTGGATATGCATCCAGGCCTCCAATGTCTCATGTGACACACAATGGGACTCCACAATACCTATGGATATGTGGATACCAAGGGACACATGACATAACATGAGGCTGTATGTACACATTGGTACCCAACATACATGTTGAGGGCTACCACCTATGTGGTACTGACGGGATAGTAAGTATAGTACATGCGGATGACTATGCCATAGTCGGCTTACTGCTATACAGCATGTATCACATGACAGGCATCTGTCTGTATGATACCCTTGTGTAGGATATGTGACCCATCCAGGGAATGGATTGTAGGCCACTGCATGCATTACCAGATGTGGATGGACACATCCCTAGTGTGTTTGCATGTACCTAAGGGGGCTATATGCCAAACAGGTGTGGACACAAGAATGGGTGGCGGTAATTACCACTGGTTAGTGTTATAGTGTAGCACGTGAAGGATACAACTGTTACTGAGTTCCCTACGACTGTGTGTCATTTGTCAGGACATCATCCAATGATTGCTTATAGTCATGCTGTTGAGGTTATGTATACTACCAGACCACAAATCATCGACAGATACTAACAGTATCACCCACAGCATGGTGTCTACCCATGTCATACACACATGTTTACCCATGTTAGTACATAACTGTAGTAGAATGCATGCTGGCCATTGAAAGATATATGACATGTTAACAATGTGTACAACAGGGTATGCCACATGTCCCATGTGTCGACTATGCACATGCATACAGACAGTGTGCACCCACCATGTTCACAGATGTACAGTTGCTAATCTGTACTACACACATCACACACATACTGTCCACTCACTAACACATGCTGGCAACACATTACACGTCAGCCAAGTGGCACATGGGTGGACAATACATAGTCAGACCTAACAGTGGTGTAAACAATGCTACATTGACAATCAGAGCTTTGATGAATAATGTCTGCTGAGATATATCTACAAGGATGTCATTACACTTTCCTGTTGACAACTTGCTAATATTGCTATAATGTCACCCTGTGCATCAGCACCATGTTAGCCTGTTCCTCCATCAATGTTACAGATGACAGGAGGCAACACAGGTATCATCATATGCACAGGGCATTTTGTTGTTTGCCAGAGCCTGACAGTGACCCATCCAATCGACATGTCTGTGTGTGTCTGTGTGTGTGTGTGTGTGTGTGTGTGTGTGTGTGTGTGTGTGTGTGTGTGTGTGTGTGTGTGTGTGTGTGTGTGAGGGACAACAGTACAGCATGGGCCAGTGTTGATGTAATGTGTGTGTGTATGTGTGAGCCCTAGTTGTTTGGTTAATGTGTGTGTGTGTCTGCATGCACACAGCTCCACCATGTGGCTGCCATATACAGTAGTCTGTGGGACAGCCACAGACTGTACCTGCTAGGTTGTACAGATCACTGTCTCTGGCCATGGACACAGTACCTGTGCCTGGCAGGGATGCTACGGACAGTATCGGGTACCAACCCTGACTGGGTACTGCCCCCAGAGGCAGAGGTGGGATGACTGGACCCATGTCCCTGCTGGGAATGGCCAGAGCCACGTGCATGTGGTCTACTGGGACGGTCAATGGACAGGCCAGCCCCAGCATTGCTGGGGCTGGGGGGCTGGTACTGCCACTACGGGAGCGGCTGTGAACTGGGGGCCGTCCGTGACCACTGCCAGCTGTTGCTGTTGCTGTCATGCATCCATGTTGATGTCGCAACCATCCCGCACGGTCCTGGCTCATGGATGACATATTGTGGGGGGCATCTACTGTCTCCCCCCAACGTCTATCAATGACCTCGGTGTAAGTCCGGATGGCACCGGCAAGGTCACGGATGCTGTCATTGATAGTGGTGTAATGTGCCCTCTGCTCCCTAAGTCCCTGCCTGGTGTACCATTCCATACGTGCCTGAGCCTGCATTACAGCCTAGAACATACTGGACGTCGTAAGACCAGTGAGGGCATGCCTGCCAGGGGCAATACGACCAGCAGTGCTCTCCCGAGAACCCCTGGACCTCCGCCTATGTGGCACCATTCCAGGAATACGGCTATGGCTGCTATGACGGGATGCAAGTGCCATGGGTACCACACTCTCCTGGTCAGTGCCAACTGTATGCTGTCCCTCGCCTATGGCCATTGGTGGTGAGGGATGTATTGGCAGTATGACTGTGCACATAGATAGGGTTGAACACTGTGTACTGTCAATTGGTGGACCAATGACAGACCCTGTCAAACCTTCCTGTGTCAAAATACATGTCTCATCATCAGCACTATTCATGGCAGTGGCTTCAGGTTCACTTCTGCATTTGACCAGCCCTAACTCAGCACCTGTGAGAAGAAGACAGGAAACACACTTTACAGTCTGCACACATGCACACATGCACACATGAACAGTAATACACTCCTCACTACAGCATATACACACACACACCAGCAACCCAACACATACTCTATAGTGGGTGAAGGTGGGTGTCAGTATCACAAGGTAAACAGTCACCACACACGTGTCAGCATGCAGAATATGTGTTGCACAAGACCATACAGTGCAAGTGTAGATGCCCCAATGTAATGGCAGTATACATGGCTTTGTTGCAACTGTGTTGTTGTTCAGTGATTGGCTACACCCTGGAACACAATTTGTACATTGACACAACATTGCTGTGCAGGTATTATCAGCTCTGCAATGTCCTGTACACCATCACTCACAAGTATACATGCCATGGCTGCATGTGTTATCTGTGTGACACATAGATATCAATGTCTGAGTACAGTGTCTGTGTCCAGAGCAGATAATAGTGGGCAAGGGTGTAGCACATGCTTGCTATGTACACACACGGGACAATTGCTGCATGTTGACGTGAAGGTATCCCAATGCTCTACATGGTCAGTGTACAGTGGCTATGGTGAGTGTGGGACATATTGCAGATATGTCAGTGCCACACATGGCATGGCATGCTACACGACTGCAACATTAAACACCACACATATCCAGTGTGTGTCAAGTGACCTATACACCCACTAGCATTCCAGGACATATATGTGACACTTTGTTTGGATGGCGACTGCTGTGCATATTGTGTATACTGGCATATGTAAGCACACACAAAACATGCTATGCATATTATGTATAGGGGCATATGTTTGCACACACACAACATTGAGGTGCAAAGCAATGACTGCTATGAGTAGTACTGTGGCCACTGTAACTGGATGGGATGCAGTACCCTGTGCCATCATCAACATGCATGCTGTGGTCACTCACAACTACTAATGTGTGCAAGACCACTGGCCAGCATGCTGTACCTGAATTGCAGTGCCGTGGCGATGCTCACAATTACACAGACACCTTGTACATGGGTGTGTGAGGTGACCAATAGGGAGCATTGCCTAACATGACTGTGTTATGTGTTGCATAGTGTTGCACACACCCATGATAGGACTCTACCCCTGAGGTACAGCATGTGTGTGTGCAAGACATGTGGGATACTGACGTGTGACCTTATAGCGGGTGTGATGGGAAACGTAGCATGTTTTCGTGTACTGCGTATGATAAACGTGTTCTGTTGTGTACAGCTGTAGCAACTATGCATATCTAAGGTGCAGTACAGTGTTGCCACACTTGTGTCTGCTGCACTGTGCAGTGTATGTGATTCAGGCAGCTACTGACTTCAATGAGATGATTAATGTCTCACAGCAAACATGGACAGCATGCATTATGCGTAGGTGTGTTACATGTACATGGCCTACACCTCACCTATGACATGCACATTTCATTACCAATATTAAAGTGTTAACACACTCACCAGCATGTACCGTCTGCCCTGCTGTCACACCAGGGGGACCTACAAGAATATGACACAGTTTATCAGTGGCCACAACTGTGGCATTGCTACCGTGAGTGAGTGTGCTAATCTACAGTGGAACAACAGTCAACAGTCACAGGTGTGGAGATACTATTCCGAATATCAGTATTGCACACGAGAGGCAGCACAACTGCTAAACACACAGTACACATCTCACATAAGCATATTCTAACAATACAGGTAACGGTAGTCTACAGCTAGGGCATATTACCTGCATGCTCCATGTCATCCTGCTGGGTAGCTCCAGCCTCTATGATGACACATGTATGATGTTGTTGCTGCTGTAAGCCAGGAGCCACCGTGCTTAGGAGCAGCTCCTCCACTCTAGTGAGGGGGGATGTATGGGCACCCCACAACCTGTGGCAAGCTGTGGCCTATGGATATCAGACGCACACCGCCAGACATGTCTAATTAAATCACTGCAGTGATGGCGTACCTGCTCATATGTCTGGTTATGCATGCCTATGTCATTTACCTGGCGAACAAGATCTTGCCACAGTGCAGTACGCTCATGCTGGTGCTGGCTGGCCCTGGAAAAAAGCAGGGCATAGTGCTGATACAGGCTGGCCTGTATGACCTCCTCCTCTGCAGCTGTATACGCAGGATTGCATTGATCAGCCATAACCCTGGAAGACAATTAAACAATATGTGTGAGCAAGTCATGTGGCGCACTTAACATTATGAAGTACAGATATCACTTAACTGCCAGATATAACATCTGTCTGTCTATCAGAGGAGACACACATTCAGTACCACATATCAGTGCTCAGCCCACAACTGCTTGACAGTGGTTGCCACACTCTTTACAACAAACCAGTACACACCAGTACTCGACACACTCTATGGGATACAATGCACAACCTCACACTGGGGGTATATATCAAGCTAATGCATGATGAATATTGTCATCCAATGCAATGAATGTAATGTACAGTTACAGTATTAACAGTAAACCACCCTAGTCTTTGATGCCATACCCCTACCTAACATATGTGCATGGTTGTTAATATAGCTGGCATACTGCTGTAACAGAGTATACATGTTGCTAGGTACACACACATACCCTGCAACACATGTGATTGCAGCCATGGTACAGGCATCATTACACACACATTAGACATACATACAACACACAAATGTATGCCAACACAGATGAGCATTACCTGTGTACCTTATAGTACTGTGTGCCCCTACTTACAGATACCTATGCCTGAGGAATGTAATCTGTGCAGACTGCAGGAAACACACAAGACAGTGATACCAGGGAATGTGAACATATACCATACTGTGGTGTTTAGGCCTACAACTTCAGGTAGTACAACAGTTCATATGTGACCTGGATTTACCAGCAGTACCACTTACTGAGCATACATGTATTGCTTCAGCCTACAATGGGACACCACAGTCGTACACAAGGTACTACATCACAACATATGCCATCCTACTATGTCTGCATCCCAATAACTGACACATCTTTCTCTGCCCTCACACCTAGGACACAAACTACCATGACAGACACAACCTCACGCTAAGCTATCACACCTTTACAGACCTTGCACACAGTCAGTATCACACTCATTCCACCTCACATAGCTGGTATTGCACTGAGTACATGTGTGTGAGCATTGTGTCATAGGTAGGTACTACGCTATTGGCCCGGGGCCTACAGCAGCCTAGCCTTATGCTACCCTGCCATTTGACACACATGTAATGTGATTACACTTGCTCCTGTCAAACAGATACACAGAGGTGACTCCCAGTGCATATTACCTATCTCCATAACATTCATCAGGGTATGTATGACATCTACTAATGGGGGGCCTTGCTTATTAATGCTGGGTAGTTTAGTCCAGAGTATGGCATATTTGTGTATAGGAACCTGTACCTCCAGCATGTGCTGCTTAGTGCGTTGACAAGGATTAGGGCCCGAGGTCATGTAGCCTGGAGGGATTGTGAGGTGTTGTCATGGTGGTTGGCCGACTGCTATGGGTGTGACATACCTCTGTATGTCCGGCAGTGGTAACCTCTGTGTAGGATGTATGCAATGCACTTTAGCTGTGGTTTTGTGAGTCAGTCTGCATAGGGCATGTGTTTGGGGCAGTGTCACTCTTTGTTAGGTATGTCTGTGGCCTTTCCACTTGATGTGGTTGTCATGTGAGGCACATACCACATGGGGCATTGTGAGGAGTAGGGGGTACACTGACCTACATTTCCCTAGATGACACACCTTTTGTGATGACACGTACCATGTAGAGGGATTACAAGACGAGTGTGGAACTGTGAATATCAGAGGGGAGGCTACTGTACACCTGTGTCCCATGTTCCCTTTTGACACTTTCAGTGTTAGGCAGGCAACCTCCTATCCGGTAATTAGTGGGTAAAGTGTTTTGGAATGGGGTATGGTACTGCAGTATCAACACTGGAGTTCAGTCAATGCGTTGGTCACCAGGCACCTGTTGCAGTACGTCTGACCCCGTGACTCCCTCTCTCACTCTATATATATCTATATATATATATATATATATATATATATATATCTATATATATGTCTGTATACATATATATATATATATATATATATATATATATATATATATATATATACATACCTATATATGTATCTCTCTCTTTCTCTCTCTCTCTGAATATATATATATATATATATATATATATATATATATATATATATATATATATATATATATATGTATATACATGCCTATATATATCCGGATATATCCATATATATATCTGTATATATCTATATATCTCTCTATATATATATCTATATATGTATCTATCGATATATCTACATATATCTATCTATATATATATATATATATATATATATATATATATATATATATATATATATATATATACCTATATATATCCCGATATATTGATATATATCTGTATATATCTATATATCTCTGTATATATCTATATATGTATATATGTATATATTTGCATATATCTATATATGTATATATCTATATATCTGCATATATCTATATATCTACATATATCTATGTATCTGTATATCTATATATCTATGTATCTACATATCTATATATGTACATATCTATATATCTGTATATCTGTATATATATATATATATATATATATATATATATATATATATATATATATATATATATATATATATATATATATATATATATATATACAGGTATATATACACATACTTGTAAACATCCATTGCTGTACATATACATGCACATATAGGCACATATACTGGCCACCTTTCATGTTGGGAATATCAATCGTTAAACAGTTGTGAGACATACAATTATGCAATAATATTGCACAGTGTTGTGCGGAATGCATTTTGCTGTCCTCATGCCGTATAGCTGTAGCAGACCTCACTGGCTCAATTCCACAGCATTTATCCACCACATGACATATACCTGCACTGCTTGCTGTTTTCAATGCCAAACACTACAACCTACATAGATATGTGCACATAGCAACCTTCAACTACATATATATGTCTAGCCTTCACTAACAGTTGCAGTATGTCCCTTGCCCTATGCACATCTGCATTTACATATAGATACGGACTGCGCCCACATATGGAGGGTTCACAGTATGTACAGTACCCTTCAGACACATCATTCAGATGCCAGCAAATACATATCTGTTACATACCTTACCTTTGTATTTCTTACCTCTGTCTGTTGTACCCGTTGATGTTTATTTTTCTTTTTAAATATTTTTTTTGGTGTCTCCAAACACCTCTGTTTGTTCGTTTGTTTGTCTGTCTGTCTGTCTGTCTCTCTCTCGCTTGCTCTCTCTCTCTCTCCATATGCTGCAATGATATTATTGCATGTGTGGACAGCAAGTACAGGCTACTTTTGTAGGTATCTGCACATGTGCATGTGATGGCCTCTGCACCAATTGGTGCCCACCATTTAGTAATTGCATGCAGTCTGCTGTGTGCTAATTGCAGTTCTCACTGTGATTTCAGGACACTGCTATAAAATGATAGGTTAGGTAGGCATAGGCCTTTCAGTTTTGCAAGGTGGGGACCATGCTTGTTTGCTGTGGGCACTGTTGTGTGAGTCAGAAGGCTGGTATATGTCTCATATCTGAAGCTGGGTTGTAGCCAGTGAAATGCATGTTGTACTGAAACCTGACTGTTGCTTCTTCCAGTACACACTTCTCAGTGTGTCAGTTTACTCACACCTCCTAATGCTAACACTGGATACATGGGAGTATGTACTTTCTTTTGGAATTAGGGAATTAACTAGCATACAACAGTGGTTATTGCAATGTATTGCTCTGGCTTTCCTATTTTCCCTTTACATTCACTCCTTGTAATGCATGTTACATTTCTTTCTTGCAATGTAATGCTCTGGCTTTCCTATGTCCCCTTTACATTCACTCCTTGTAATGCATGTTATATTTCTGTCTTGAAATGTATTGCTCTGGCTTTCCTATATTCCCTTTACATTCACTCCTTGTAATGCATGTTATATGTCTGCCTTGAAATGTATTGCTCTGGCTTTCCTATTTTCCCTTTACATCCACTCCTTTTAATGCATGTTACATTTCTTTCTTGAAATGTATTGCTCTGGCTTCTCTATTTTCCCTTTACATTCACTCCTTTTAATGCATGTTATATTTCTTGCAGCACCAAGTTATTGTATATTTGCTGTGGCTTAGTGGTATGTCATGCAGACTGATGAATCCAAGGTATGGGGTTTGAGACTGACAAGGATGTTTTATTTTGCTGCTGAGCAGTACAAGCGCCTTGTCATACAGAGTGACTAAGGCACTTTTAAGCAGTTGTAAGCAGGTATGGGCGAGTTTGCGAGATGCTTAGCTACGCTTATCTACGCTTAGCTAAGCGCACACAAGCGCATACCTGCTGACTACTGCTTAAAAGTGCTTACTCCCACTAACACCCACGCTAATTTCTTTTAAAGAAAAGAAAATGGGGAAATAGGAAAGTGGTGAAAAAGGGGGCACAAAGAGGGTAGGATAGTAGGAAAACAAGCTATGGGTGTGCAGGAAGGATGTAGGGAAGGCCCATAGCTGCCCAATTCTTTACCAGCAACAGCTGTGCATATGTTAGAAATTTAGAGTGAGATTTGAAACCTTCCACCCCTGAGAGAGGAGTGAGGACAACAAAGTATGTTGTACAGCCAATTGTAATTATCAGTTTACATGTCCAGCAGACATGTGTGCGAAATGGGCAGCTATGTATGGGGCGTAATTTTTTTGCGGGTACAGATTGCCCTTTTTTTATTTTTTTTTTCAGGTAAGAGTGGAATGTGAGATAAAGGAAGTAGGAATATTGAGGGAGGTGGGTTGGGGAGGTTAACAGACAAGACAAACAAGACGCATACAGGGGCGGAGTATGGCACATGTGGTGGGTACACACAATTGACGGGGATGGATGTTTGGATATCGCAAGCCCATGAGCCCACAGATGGCAGCAGTGGAACTGAGATCCTCACCCATGTGCAGTTACCACTGTGCCTTCACAGCCCAGGCCAAGGCTGGGCTGTGGGATGGATAGGAGGGGCAGGCACACCCATGAGTTGCGCCACTCTCGCCTCAAGCTGGCGTAGGGGATCAGTCATGGAATGGCTGATCTCACTATGCACCACAGACCGGACCCTTTGGAGGGTGAGTGGAGGCTCTCCTCTGGCCACGCTTGCAGAGGGGGGGGGGCGAGCCCCATCCCCTGCAGAGCTTCCACCCAAAGGTGGCACAGGGCCACTGGAGGAGGAGGTCCCGGGCTGGGCACTGGTGCCAGGTGCAATCGCCAGCTGAGGTGGGAGAGGTGGGTCCGCTGGGACCCGCCTTCCCAGTTGTCCTATGTTTAGCAGTATTTAATGGCATTTTGGTTTAGTAACAAACAACACCATTCCAAATTAGTTGTAACAGCATGCATTAGTATTCCCATTAACCAAACACACATGAATTCCAAACGTTGAACAGCAAGCATAACACATGCATATTTAGAACAACAGTGGACATTCCAACAGCATGCAGGGTTGATTGGTGGCAACAGGCCATCAGGTTTGGATATGTGAACAGGGCACGTGCATTAACGTACATGCAGATATGTATAAACCAACATGACAAATGTCCATAGGAATTAATTGTGAATACACATACCCAGTTTGGTGTGGAATGGTATCATTTGTGAACATAACGTAGGGTGGTAAAATATTACATTAACAACTTAAAATACCTATACATATACTGTACATTCCTACTAGATGCAGATATATATCCCTTACATGTATTAGTACAGTTCCCTGTATGTAACCTTAAAAATGTTGGTGATGGAGATGTTACTGCTACATTAATATACATTCCATTTGTATTCATATATGTTCATATCTGGCTATGTTCAGGTAAAGTATCCTGCTACATTTGAACAGTTACGTACAGTTCTAGCAACACACTGACATTTGTGGGATCACAAGCACAAGCTGCTCATGTACCGGATTAACATGTACATACTATACATGAAACAGTTGAGGACTATAAATATTCTTCTGAGATACTGGCATTCCCATCAGCCAGTTTATATGGGCCTAGACAACTGTGGATGTTCAGCATTTCATACAACCATACTATCTCCATAATGCAAGGGTACAACAACATATCCAAAATGTGGGACAGACACAGTCCAGGTATTGTACTTTATTAAAAACATTTCACCCTTTGGTTGTGGCTGTCTCATTCATTTCATTATGTAGTGCATGCAGTATACCTTTATTCCAGACTTCTTGCACCTTTATTGGTAGCTTCAAACTCTTTCTCACACTCTCTCACTTATTTTATATTTACATTTCAGGATAGTACTTAATTCCAGGCTTTATTAACATTTATTACTGGGTTACAACAATCCTTTCCAGCTGACTCACTTATTTCATATGACAGTATATACAAGGATGTATTCAAGACTTGTCTGTCCTTTATTGATGGATTAGAACATCATGTTCAGGCTGAAGCAGTTATCTGATATTACAATACAGGTGGAAACTCTATTTGAGACTTGTTTACTCTTTATTAATGGATTACAATACACTTTTTCAGGCTGCATCACTTATCTGATCTTAGAATACTAACAGAAGCTTTATTCTAGGTTTATTTGACCTTTATTACTGGGTTACAACACTGAACTCTTTTACAGGCTGTCTCACTTATATTCTATAATAATACCAGCTGAATAATTACTAACCTGCCTGGTGGCACAGCCTTAACAGCCTATCAGCATGGGCTTGCAGATTCGCGGAACGAACACCTGCAGCTGTAATATAAATGAAGGGATATTGGAACATACCTATCCATACTATAGGCTAGGATAGCATTTCTTACATACTTAATTACATGGATACTTACTCAGTAGTGGGGCATTGGGCATATGACGGGCCTCCTGGATCCATCGGTTTAGTTGGTCCTCCTTTCGATGCTTCAGGTCCACATGGTGGTGACAGACCTGCTCACCAGTCCTGGGAATGCCTGTGTCACTGGTACGATCATGTGCCAACTGGTTCCACACCTCTGCCTTGTATGCTCCCCATTGAACCTGGCCCTGCATGAGTTGGCCTTCATGTTGGCGGACTAGGAGCCAAACCATATATTTAGACTCCTCAATGCCCCACCTTTGCACTCTAAAGCGATTACCCTCTCCGACGCCTGCCATCCTGACTGCAATTGGGTACCACAATCAGTTATGGTGAGTATTCCCGCCTATGGGGCTTAAATATGCCGCATTTCCTGCACTTTTTTGTGATTGGCCATTTTTGAGAATTCTAAGCTGACTGCAGACCTGCTTAGTAATGGTTAATCTAACATTTCTATGTATATGTATGCTAATAGTGGCTGTTTCCCCTAAACTGTCATGGTTTAGTGGTTCTGTGCTTTGATTATGATGCACAGGGCCCTGGGTTCGAACCTTCTCACTCTTTTATTTTAATACTGTCTAGAAAGGCTAGGGGATGTGGCTGCATTTAAGCAACCTAGCTCTACGTTGCTCCTCGGTGCCCTATGGTGCCCTGGTTGGCATGGCACGCACATCCGTGCAAACACATTGCACTGCGTAAAGCGGTTTTAAACTTTGGACAACTCTCTTGCACTGGGTAAAGCGCTATTAAACTATGGGCACCTCTGTTTAGCTGGGTAAAGCGCTTTTAAACTTTGGGTAACTCTATTGCACTGGGTAAAGTGCTATTAAACTATGGGCACCTCTGTTTAGCTGGGTAAAGCACTATTAAACTATGGGCACCTCTGTTTAGCTGGGTAAAGTGCTATTAAACTATGGGCACCTCTGTTTAGCTAGGTAAAGCACTGCTTAACAGCAGGTTATTATATATCTGTATCCTTTAAAAATATATATTTTGTTCACTGATACATTGGCCATTCCACTGCTTTTAATTACATTTTAATCATATATGTCTGGTATTATTTCAAATACTGATTTAAAACATAAATAAGAAGGGGAGTGGTGGGACTGGAATCAAATCATGAATGCCTCCTCTTTGTGCATACGCTCTACCAGTACGCTATTGCAATTTGAATTAATTTGCTTAAGTAGTTCTTATATGCTCTTCAATGTCACAATTGCTAACTGTGGTTAAGCAATGGGCACACCCATGCAAACAAGTGCAAATACAGGCAGCTATATCGTGGATTTAAAAAAATATTTATTTATTACGTTTTATAACTGTGATGGGGTTTTACAGTGTCAGGGAGTGTGGTGTTGGGTGCAAGTACATTTGAGCGAACTCGCTCTTGTCTGTTGACACTATGCTTTTTAAAACCTTGCAGGGGCGTGGACTTTTAGATTGCTCGGCAGTCGGACACGCCCCCTGCTTTCCTACTCAGTCCGTGTAAGAGTTACGGATGAGTCAGCATGCCCTCATGAATATTCATGGCACTCTGACGTCAATCCGTTCAACTGCAGCCTCCGAGTAAGACTTATTAAGTCTTACACAGAGGATTAGTGAATCCGGGGGTATGTTCTGCAAGCTGCCCAAGGCAAGCAATCATGCTAACCAGGATAATAGCACAGTAGTTAAAACAGTACACCCACCCATCACTAAGTCTCCTAAGCATGGTATGAGGCATAGCACAGCCAAAAAACACAGTACAGTGACACCATACAAAAAGGGTGTTGAAATAGGAAGTATAACAATGGCTACCATAGACACACAAGGAGTTCAAGCAGCACATCACCCCTGGTCTAAACAATGGCAGAACTCACAAAGCAGGCTTGAAGGCAGAGCTGTGACCCCCCCCCCCCAATCCCAATAAACAGTTGAGGCAGAGTATGGGGTAGTAAGGGTACACAAACAAACTAAAGTCTGAAAAACATGCATTGCACTAACTTCTCACTTTGAAACTCCACCAAACAAGTTAATCACCCACATGTGTGGAGCTGAGGGAGCCATCAAAAAGGGATAGGTCTGGATAACATCATAGGTTTATATACTAGGCAAATGACAACTGGCTCTTTATAAGCCTAGCCATGCATCCCGAATGTATCCCACAACTGTTTTGACCCTTCCCTTAGAGGTTATTTTAAGGAGTATATATAATCCACTAGCCACAGTATAATTTACAGCCTGCCTCTGTCCATAAGAGACATAGATACTAGACCTGGGGTGAATTTCCAATTTCCCATCCACTGGTCCATGTTATGCTTGAATAGGGTTAGGTAAGAACTCTGCTTCACATTGACAGAAAACCTGTTTCAGAGGATGGGAATTCTCTGAAACACACAACTGCCCCTCTAGAATATCCTAATAATGTTGCAAGCAAAGTTCAAATCCTTAAATTAAATAGTTCTGATGCTATTGGTTTTGCAGATATGCAAAAGGTCCATCAGAGTGGGTCCAAGGATGTATGTATGTCAGGCACAGATCACCAGTGAACGGTCTGTAGGAAGCCAAGTATACAGAGATAGGGCATGTTGTTTACATCCTGTATTCTTTTTTTAAGGAAAATCTGTGGATGCTCCTGTTGATGCATGCACCTGGTCAAGTAAACACCGAAGGGAGTGTTGTACTCAATAGTGGGTATGATGACGGCTGAATACAGAGGAATGATGTTCTAGATGCCATACTATGCCCTTGCTTATAAGTTAAACAACACAGAATACTTTTTCTTACTTACCTTAGTTGCATGTTGGTGAAAAGCCAGGTTATTAACCACATATAAGAAGAAAACAACAAAATAGAACTGATATCACCAAAGAACAACAAAAGCCAGTAAAATCCAAAGGTTTATTCGATACACTCTAGCGCCTCGGCTACAGTAAGCCTTCAAGGAGTCCTTGAAGGCTTACTGTAGCCGAGGCGCTAGAGTGTATCGAATAAACCTTTGGATTTTACTGGCTTTTGTTGTTCTTTATTAACCACATATATCTTCAAATTCCTGACTACTGAATCCACTCTTAGGGGCATATTATCAATGAAGTAGTTTCCTAGGGTGGATGAATTCCCAAAGGATACTTTAATGCATTTTTTGGCATTTAGTTTTAAGCTGTGGATTTGGCACCAGTCATTTGTCTGAGTTAGTCCTTCCAGTAGGACATTAGATGGACAGAATCACTTGGAAACAGCAGAGCTCAATTGGATTTTAAGATTGAAGTCTCATATTCAACCGGGACTTAACCAGTCAGTTAGTATAAAACCCATATTAGCAGCATGTAGATAGATATATTAAATCTGGATTTTTTAGTTAGTTATTATAGTTAGTTATTTTATTTATATGTATATGGCCATGGAATTATTTGATTATGATATCCAAATTGATTGGTATACATCTTTATATAAATACATCTGTATATTTCTATGTGATTCATGACTGCATTTGTTATTTAATGTTTTTATTCTATCATATATTCTAGGACTAATGTGTTTTCAGTAGTCCTGGGTGTTTTGATGCTTCACACTTTTCATGCTTTATATTTTATTTTTATTAGATATATATTTCAGTTACGTACTATGTTTTTATGTATATATATCCATATTTCTATAAATTTTCATCTTCATTCAATTCATATGCATGATGATTTTGTGTAAATATATTGGCATAAAAAAAGGGGCTTATACATATACATATTTACTCTAGTAATATTGAGTTCTACCACACCCTGTTGAGTTTGTTGAATGGATTGGTTAATTAATTGAATAAGTGTTTTATGTAATTGATTGATTAATTTATTGGGCTAAGGTATATAAAGCATTCATAGTGAGTCTTTTTTGTAAACCTGAGGAAGCGTACCTGTTGTACGTGAAAGCGCTTGTTTTTTAATAAATTCAGTTCATTTTACATCGTGGAGGTCTCCATTTGTTTTGTTCTGCAGTAGGACATTAGTGTTTTGGGAGGATTCTATGGCTGCTCCTAGTTTGTAGTCAACTGCAAACCTGATCAGCCAGAGGTCTTTGACATTGACTTTGAGCTCCATGAAGTAAATGCCAAAAAGGAATGTGCCCTGCATAGAGTCCCAAGGGACTCCACTAGTAACTGGCCACTTTGTGGAGGTGGTCTCACCTATCCTAACTTTCTGGGTGCTGTCTGAGAGACAGTTGGACATCTAGCACAAAACAGAGTGGTTAATGCCTAATTTTATTATTGCCCAAGTAGGGTATTGTATTAAATGCTTTAGCCAGGTCAAGGAAAGCAGTATACACCATTTTGCCCTCATACATTGCCTTATAGAATTTTTCAAGGAAGTCCATCAAGTTGAGCTGTCGTGATCTGCTTTTAACAAAGTCAAACTGGGTTGTATCTAGTGTTTGAAGGTTTCCTACATCATTATTGATCATATCAATAATAATTCTTTCCATGACTTTGCATATGAGACTAGTCAGACTTATGGGTCTGTAGTTCACAGGGCCTGTTGATGGACCACACTTGTGCAGAGAGATGACTATTGCAGTCCTCAATTAACATGGCTCAAAGTCTGTCTGGAAGCTATGGCTAAATAGTGACTCAAGAGGTCTAGATAGGTCATGCTTCATGCTATTTAGGAGGCATCCTGGCATATTATCAGGACCCATTGATGTGATGTTGGTAGCCGTATAGACCATATTTGGGAGCTGCTCCTTAGTGATAGTTGTGGGGGGGTTATGTTTGATGATATTACTTAGGGAGTGGTTGGGAGACAGGGGGTAACATTCGAACTGAATTTGTCAGCCAGGCAATTTCCTATTTCTTCTGGTTCTGTGTTAGTGGCTCCATTAACAATCAGTTCTTTAGACTGTTGTGTACTGCCTTTGAGATTTCAGACATAGCTAAAGAAAACATTAGGCTAGGAGGCTATCGTTACCTCACAATTATCTTTATTTGACTTAATTTGTCTTCTAAGTTTGTTTGGCCTAATGAGAGCTTTTATCCTGTTGGACACTGCACTTCCTAACTTTAGCTATGACTTTTCCTTTTGTTGTACAATCTGTTTGGATTCCACCAGGGTGATTTGTTTTTTGAATTTATTCTGGGTAGGCACATCTGTCCCTATGCATCTGTTAACAAGTATTTTCAGTGTTTCTGTGTACAACTCCCACATAGGTAATTGAATTTTTCAGATTTGGAGAGGCTTGAAAATGTGTCAGTTAATCGCTTAATAATAGGTAGTCTGTCTTAAAGTGGTTCCTAGCTGTTACAGGGTTTGCTAGGGTAACAGCATTGATATTTATTTTAAAGGAGAACACTTTATGGTCTGACCTTACCAGACAGGGCACTTCACGGGGGAGGGGGCATTCTCCCATATTTATGAGTAACAGATCCAGTATGTTTTGTACCTCTAGTGGGTGTATGGACTTACTGGTCCAGGACATTTGTGTTTACAAAATCCAGGAATCTCCGGGCCTGGTCTGCACGTTTGGGATAATGTAGGATACCCAGTTATAGAGGGCTAGTTAAAGAGTCATGAATATGGTATTGAGTGAAATGTTAAGTGCCTCCAGTAGGTCTTAGTGGGAGGAGGACAATGTCTTAGCCACTATTTGAAAAACTTAGTGGGGATAGGGGCAGACCATCTTTGGCAAAGCAGCATGGTCTGTTGATCATATCCTCCCATGCTGACAAATACTGTGCCCCCTCTGAATGATACCAGAAACTCAACCAGTTATTAAAGTCAGTCATCTTCTGCTCATATAGTGGAATTATCCTTGGTGAAGTTAGAATGCTGCTCAATGCAAGGCTGATACCAGCCTGGGACACATGATCTGAGAGCTCCATAATGTCTCTCATTGTATAGTCTAGGGAGGTACATCTCAGATCATTTACATCCCTATGGACTATGATTAAGTCATACTGGTACTTGTGGTTTAGCGACCTAAGTGCAAATGATTTGGTAGATCCCGGTCCCTGATAGGCAACTGAATGTGATTTTCTATTTGTTCAGCCTGCTGAGTAGGGTATCTGTATGTCTCACAATGGAGTCTCCTGTGACTACAGTACTGGGTAGTGTGTTAGCTCACCTTATGGGCTTTGTAGTTGAAGCTCCATGGAGTGTGGTTGAATGTGTGGTGTTGGGTGCTTCAGCAGAGTGCTTTTGAATTTACTGAGGATAATTGATGTGGGTTGAGTGTCTGGGTGGTCTTCCGGGTTTAGGAAGTTGTTTTTAGTGCCTCAGCATATGTTGGTCTGTGTGTGTCAGGTGCATACTATGTGCAGTCGGCATAATATGTGTGTTACTGTCAGCGAGTGTTATTTTGAGTGTTCGTATATGGGAGCCTTGCTTCCAGTGACAATGTGTAATTACATCTATTGAATACTGTATCAGTTTTTTCTAAGGATTAGTTGGTTGAACTAGCAAAATTGTTTGAAAATTGTTTGAAAACTGGACGAAGCTAGATGAAGCTAGTTATAATATTTATGTTACTGCTGCACACTCTATGACTTGTATATGATTTATGTAACCAATATTTACACGTATTATTTATCTTGTTCATACCTATTGAACTTTGCACCCCTTTGTGGTCCACAAATCTTCAGTTCTGTTTGTATTGTGCGTGCTCAATTTAGCTTGTACTATTGGCTTTTTCCTTTCTCTCTCTACCTGCCTTATTCCTCCTAACTAGGCATATGTACTTGACTATTAGCTACTCCTATATGTTTTTTCCCTTCTAACCTACCTAACAAATTATCATATTCTCTTTTTTTCTTTTTTGTTTCAGTTATTTGTAGTGATTCATTTAAGACACCCCTCTAAGAAAACTACAGGCTGAAACATTTCTTGTCCCCTGAACAAGTGAACCTGTCACCGTGGTATTTCAACTGGCATCTATTGCAGATTATGTTTCCACTGTAACTTCATTGTGTTTATTTAAATTAAAGTCTTCCATTATATAAAACAGTATTTTAACATCTTAAATGCTAGAAACTCTAATATAGTACAGGTGTGCACACTACTCCAACCTCTTCTTACCCCTAAATTAGACTTCTACTACTTAAAGTCTAACTACTTCTTCTTACAGAACCTGGCCCCTTACCTTAAATGGTGTACCTTAACCAACTTATCTCTCCCCTCAAACTACTTCCCTCTCTTTTATTTAGAAATGTGTTTAAGGGTGATAAGGTACTGACCTTATCTCCAAAGACACTGACTGATTGTTTTTCCAAACACACACTCAGGTCTGCGTGCTGGCTCAACCCACTCATTTCACCCTCTCTACAGTCAGGCTCACTCTGCTCCCCTACTCTGCCCCCAATTCCCACACACCCCCACATATCCTAAATGTATACTCTATCCACCCCGACTTTACCCCACCCCCTACCAGATAAACTACCATTCTACTTCCACACCCCATTCTCATATCACACCCGTACCAGCTGAACTTCCTAAACCTCTCCCCAATCAATCTTGATCAAACCTCTCCTACTCTCACTTATATTATTCATATCTCACTTACATTATCATATTCAACCTACCTTAAGCTACCCTTAGCACTCTAACACCTTTCTACTGCATACTTGTCCACCAGAAATAATCCAACTACATATTCCCATGCTAACCAAACCATCTACCCTCTCTCTATACCTCTTTTACTATCTTACGCACAACATTATATATCATGTTCCACGTTTACCTAACTACTCAAATTATTCTCCTTCTTACATTCTTTACTAGTTATCACACTAAACTCTTTTACATAAAACCATCATCTACACTTGCCTGTCCCCATAACAATAATGATATTACCCAATCATACTCAGTCTCTCCCTCTCTATATAACTTCTCCTACACACACCTCCACAAAATCAGAATACTATCTTACACCTCTCTCTCCCCCATACTTAAGGTAAAATTCCACACCTATTACCCCTACCATCCACAACAAACCCAATTGTTAAGAACTCTTCTACTAGCTATATACTTTCACCCCAACCCTGGTCCTTCCACTGCTCCACTCAGCCCCAACCCCCCTCCACCCCTGCCTACCCCTCCTCCCTTCTTGCCACATCCTTCCCCACCCAACCTCTTCTACCCCCAAAAATCTAGCTATCAACTCTATGAACACAAAAAGCTTACTGAATAAAACCACTGAACTCCATTCATGGATATTCAATAACACTCCACATATCTTAACCTTATCTGAAACCTAGCTAAAACCCCACGTCTCAAACAATGAAATCCTACCTCTCAGATATAACATATACAGCAGGACAGAATCTAAAAAAGGGGGTGGCATTACTATTCTCTACTCTGAACAACTTAACCCTTCCCCCTACCTACTCCCCTTCCTAACTTTCACCAGCTTAACTACTAATACTCAACTGTCATTTAAACACTCATAAAAAATGTGCTATTGCCTCTATTTACATCCCTCCAGGAAATAACATCCCCATCCTTGAAAACATACTTTCATGAATTTCACATAAACATACCCTATGAAACAGTTATACTTGGTGATGTAAATATAGACTGGAAAAAAACTAATGACTGACTCCCTGAACCTCAGCATAAATCTTCATGTCTTCAATCAAATAATCACAACCCCCACACACATAAATAAAATTACTAATACCAGCTCTTTCCTAGACTGCATCCTTAAAACTGATCCAAATCTCTGCCACAACCCCTGTACTCTACCCAATACATAAGTGACCATCAACCCACCCATTTCCAAAGAGAATATCTTCAACTAAGTAGGTCTCACTTATACAAAGACTCATAAACTCTCTTGTTTTAATGCTGAAACATTAACATTAGACTCTCATTCATCAACTGGTCCTGCCTCTGTCACCTCCCCCTTGATGGTGCAGTACTAAAATTCATCCATATTTTCCTTGAAATCCTCAACTCCCTAGTACCAATAAGGAAAATTAGGACAAAATCTAACTATGCCCTCAGCTTTCAAAAGACACTTGCTCCCTTATGTGTAGAAGAGATAGTGCTTGGAAAACATGGCTAAAAACCAAATCCCTTACACATCTCCAAAACTACAAAGAACTCAGAAACTTCACCAAAAATAAATCAACAACAACAACAAAGAAATCTACAATAATGCCCAAACCAACCACTACTCTAACCCAAAAAAGTTTTGGAGCACCATCAACAAAATTCTTCACTCAGGAAGTCCTACTACTACTAACCCCTACCAAAACAACACACCACAAGAAACTGCCAGCCTTCTTAACTGACAGACACATGTACACACACTCACCTCTATCCACAAACTTACACTGACAGATAATAACACCAATCCCCCTACCTCTTCTCCTACAAATATCAATAAAAACCCTTTTTCACTTAAACTAGTCCCCACAGCCTACATCAAATCACCCCATCTACTGACAACTTGCCATCCCTCCTCTTTTTCAAGCTTGTTGCAGACTTTATATCTTACTCTATTTCTGTAGTAATGAAAAGATCAATGCTAGAGTCTGCAGTCCTCATTATCTGGAAATAATTCTATACAATACTGCTACACAAAGGCAGAAACTCCACAGACCCTTACAATTTCAGACCCATAGCCATTCTTTCCCCCACTCAAAAATCCTTGAAAAATGCATACACACTCAGATTTTCAAACTACTAATTCAAGAAAACCTTCTGACTGCTACCCAGCTGTTAGATATTATGAATATAAGGCTGACATTAATTCTGCTGTAAATATGCTGAAAGATAAAGCATAGAATAAAAAGTTTGCTTGAGTATATGTATAGAGTTTAGCAATGTAAAATGTGGATTCATACTGTATGTATAACAGACAAGCTTCTCTTCACAGCATCAAAAAGAAAAAACCTAACAAAGCAATATTGGAAAGCAAGTATTATATGATTTTCTCATGTTTGCAGAACAAATATCTATTAACAGACATCCTTTTTTATAAACTCAGCAATATGTGATGTTTTTTCCAGTAGGAACAGACTCACATCAACAGATGTTTCCTTTCATACTTCTGTTATTCTGATTGCGTGCACTTGTACATTTTCACATCAGCAGAACTGCTGACAGCACAATAGAAAAGTAAAAAAATAGACATTATGTGACTTCCCACAGAAGGCCAAAAAAGATACCAAGAGGAAATAACAATCTATGGGCGTGACTAGCACTCTATATAACAATTATAGTAATTCAGTTATGTGAGAAAGGGCTAGAGAGAGGTATTTTGTAGAAGTCATCATTCATATCTGTAATGAAAAAAAACTTTGTAAATATATGCTACAAACTAACAGAAACAGTACGTGTTGCTTGTTATAAAATAAGTTATTTGTAACTCTGCTTATAGCTGCAAAATATATTTCTTTATCAGTGTGCAATTTGAAAGGCTTGGTGCTTTAGACAGACTACAGATGGAGTCATGCAAAGCTCTGTGTCTCTGATTAAGCAGTAAACTGACTGTGTGTCTTAAGAAGACTTTGGATCCAGCACAGCAAAGGAGCAGAGCACGCAAATTAAAATACATTTTTCAATGATGACCCTAACGAATGTTCCTAGCCTGTATCCAAAATCAGGGGGAGTGAATGGGTAATGCCTTGTATAAGCTCACTCCTGTAAAAGCACAGTAACTAACGCTTACATGAAGTACTTCAGATTTCTACAGTTTTCTACAGTTTGCAGCAATAATACAGTTTATTATACATCTAAATCCAGTGAGACTGCATTGCAGGAAGGTGAGCAGTTCCATAAATTCTCCAGAAAAGGTACAATACAAAGTTGTAAGACTGAAACTGCCAGTTTTGCTGTACCAACTTCACAAGTGACTACAGAGACTTTTCAACCATCTACAGTAAAGCAGCTTGGCCATCTGCCTCTCTGTTGACTGGTAAGAAAATGTTTCTGTGTTACATACAGTATAAATGCCATAGAGGTAATAATAATAATAATAATAATAATAATAATAACAATAATAATAATAATAATAATAACAGAATGAAATGTTGTATATACAGCATATTAGAAAATGTAAAACCTTATCAGGGCAAGTTAATAGTAAGGCACTATGCAAATGGATTACAATATTTGACTGGTATCTGAAACAAAATCATGTGTGGTATAAAAAAAGTTTGTGTGTACAGTGTCATAAAAATACAGCGCATGCCACTATTCAAAGGTTAGACTGTACAGACAAAGCTTTTAATGGTAAAGAACCAAGAAAAGTTAATATGCTGACATTATATTCAGATGTTAGACAGTTATGTTCTGTCACCAGATGTAAAAGGTTTATTTCAGAGTTGCAACAGCAGTCAAATCAGTTACTGATAGGACCTCTAGTACATTTTGTTACAAAATAATGTAATAAACTTCTAAAAGACAAACACAATGAGTTCAGGAAGCTCAGACAAGTTATACAAACATCTTTTCAAAAGTGCATAGGAGTTGCAAATTCAGCAGAACAGCTTATTAAAGAATGTCAGAAAGACCATGCAACATTACAGGAAACTCTTCAACAGCAGTTGCAGGATAAAGGAAATAAATTAGCTGAACTGTCAGAGACTGGGGACTTCCTGCATACACAGCTAATTTGTACAAAAGAAATATATTTTATAATATGTTTGTGTTTTGAAAATGGTTAAGCATACATGCTAGGATGGTAAAATCTAATGTCTGGACAAATCATTCTCAAATGTTTAAAACTTCCATTCAGTTAAAGCAAGATATTTATCAGTACTACAGTAAAGTAGAGCATATGACTGCCATTCTCATAGCATAATCAAAAGGTAAACAAAACAGTTCTAGTGTATACAAATTAAATAAAAATAGTTAATAAGAGTAAAGATTTAAAGTCACAAGACTGACATTCTTAAATAAAGATTTAAAGTCAAAAGACTGACATGCATGTATTTTCTCTTCATCTAGAGTACATTTGTTTACAATGCACAAAAGCAAAAGGTAGACAACAGCAAATATAAATAATATAAATATACACGTGTTAGTTAAGCTAATATCTATTTGTGTTTTACAATTTTATATAATTGTATAGTAACACCACCCCAAACAGTTAAAGTTCTAAATTTTAAAAAGAAAATCACAGATGGTATTAGTCAAACAGTTTTTGTAAAATTAATTTCAGGACAGTTAAATAAATAAAAAAATTCTGAAATCCATGTATGCTAATTGTAATATAGTATAAATTCATAGTTATGAAAATCACAATCAAATTAAAGGAAAAATGCTAAAAGAATTAACTATAGTTTATAGAGTGTAAAATGTGAGCTCAGACCTTCCTAGACTAGATGAATAGTTGCAGGAAATGTTGGAAAGATAAGATAAACAAGACTGATGACAAGTAGCGTGAGTTTTTCTAAAGCATCATTGTTATTAAAACATAATTGTTAAAATGTTTACAGGCAACACTATTTGGTAATTGTAATAAAATGTCACAATTGTGCATAGATGTCACTGATAATCTGTTTGCAAGTAAATGTTAAAACTAAAAGAAAAGAAAAAAAAACTCAGTTGCATCAAGTACAGCCAGCAAATGGGCTATAGTATTCATACAGTTCAAATCAATTGTGCAGGAGGGTGTAAATACCTACTAGTTGTAATAAACTGCAAAAGCTTTACAAAAATGACCAAATCAGACAGGAGTCTATAGTTTGGTAGCCTAGTGGAGCAGATATGTGGCCAAAGTATTGGACTGGTGCACATTCTAAAGCAAATAAACAATACTGCAATATACTACAGGGGAGGGGCACTTTCTCAGTTTTACACTGACTGCATAAGCAGTACTGCACAAGGGTCTAAAATAAAGATACAGGAAGAAATATCTCTTTCCTTCTTGACAATACTCTTTTAGGGGGGAGGGAAAAACTGGTATTAGTGTATTAGAAATACTGGTAAACTGGATTAAACCTGACAGGATAAGATATTTTACAAGTTGTTAATAGCTATCATAATGGTTATTATTGTATTGTTTAGTATTAAATTGTATTTATAACCTGTTAAACTGTAAAGCTATACAAGAGATGGTTTAAAAAACAAGAGATGGCTTAATATTGCTTTATTACAGCTATACAAGAGAGAGTAAATATATATAAAAAATTAAACAAGACTGGTCAGTATTCACTATTTTAATATGTTTTTGGCAAAAAAAATGTCGGTATGCAAAAGCATACATGTTTCTAATTTCTGAGTATGTAGTTGCCTCTGGTGGCAATTCCACTAGATACTTCTAAAGAGACTTAAGAAGTTTCCAAGATTTTGCTTAATGTTAATGTTACTACATTTGTAAGGTTAGACTAAATGTACTTTACAGTCTTTGTATGTACAAATGCAGAAGAATTCAGTACAAATGATGGTCTTTGTATGTACAAATACAGAGGAATTCAGTACAAATGAAACTAATGTCTAAAAATGAATATGTGTAAAGAACCATGTTTAAAAAAAAAAGGGTCCAGGATAGCTACTAGATTAAAATGCATGAATAACAAACAGTCTGTGTAAATACATACTGTACAGGATACACTGTAATAAGTTATAAAGTAATTTGTCAAGTTGTAATATTATCATTGGTTTTTAAGTTGGAGTCTTATTATTGGTTTTTGGACCATCATTTTATCTGTACTAGTATTGGTTACCTCAGTTAAAGAAAAAATAAATATTGTATTTATACATCTAATGGACTAATATGTACATAACATTCTCTAGTGTATAAATCATGTTTTTTTTAATCCTCAAGTATTAAATATTCTGAAATAATTACATTCAAATATCTAAGCCCAGGTCAGTATTCAACCAAGATGTTAATGGGCAGTTCAGAGACATGACCACAATGTTATGGTTAAAAAGACATTGAAACTGTATATTTTCAGCAGTGTATAAAAGCTTGCAGTAGCACATGGTTCTTGTCTCTTATAGTTAATTCAACAATTGCAAAGAGTTAATGGAACAGTTCTAAGTCATAAATTAAATTCTGTAATTGCAAAAGAATAAATTAATCAAGTTAAATTAAAGCTGGCACAGCTCATTATTGATGAAATATTTTCACAAAATGGTCTGCAAAAGAAAAAGTTAAATACATTCAGTTTTGGTAGTAATACATGTTTTCATTGTATTAACTATGTAAAATTGCATTTTGACGTATCAAAAGAAGACTAAAGGTTTTGCTTCTTAATGTGTTTTCTATATAATGTGATCGAAGACACATATCAGTATAAAGTGTTTTGAGTATGTTTAAAAAAAGAGGGAATTGTTAGATATTATGAATATAAGGCTGAAATTAATTCTGTTGTAAATATGCTGAAAGGTAAAGCATAGAATAAAAAGTTTGCTTGAATATGTGTATAAAGTTTAGCAATGCAAAATGTGCATTCATACTGTATATATAACAAACAGGCTTCTCTTCACAGCATCAAAAAGAAAAAGCATAACAAAGCAATATTGGAAAGCAAGTATTATATGATTTTCTCGTGTTTGCAGAACAAATATCTATTAACAGACATCCTTTTTTATCAACTCAGCAATACATGATGTTTTTCAAGTAGGAACAGAACAGACATTTCCTTTCATACTTCTGTTATTCTGATTGTGTGCATTTGTACATTTTCACATCAGCAGAACTGCTGACAGGACAATAGAAAAGTCTAAAAACAGACATTATGTGACTTCCCACAGAAGACCAAAGAAGATACAGAGAGGAAATAACAATCTATGTGCGTGACTAACACTCTATATAACAATTGTAGTAATTCAGTTATGTGAGAAAGGGACAGAGAGAGGTATTTTGTAGAAGTCATCATTCATATCTGTAATGAAGAAAAACTTTGTAAATGTATGCTAAAAACTAACAGAAACAGTACATGTAATTTATTATAAAATAATTTATTTGTAACTGTGCTTATAGCTGCAAAATATATTTCTTTATCAGTGTGCAATTTCAAAGTCTTGGTGTTTTAAACAGACTACAGATGGAGTCATGCAAAGCTCTGTGTCTCTGATTCAGCAGTTAACTGACTGTGCGTCTTAAGAAGACTTTGGATCCAGCACAGCATAGGAGCAGAGCACGCAAATTAAGATACATTTTTCACCAACAGGGTTTTCAGCCAAACCACAGCACTACTACTGTCTTTATATCTTTTACTCATACTGTAGTGGAAGCTAGAGACAACAACCAACTAGTATCCTATCTGTTCCCAGTCCTCTCAAAAGCCTTCAATATCATATCTCATGCTGAGCCAAAACAAAATTAGCTGAAATCAGCCTCTCATCTTCCACTCTTCACTGGTTCTCCAGTTACCTTACCAATAGGTCCATCAGATGGCACACTTCCTGCTCCTCCTTCCTATCCATCCAAACAGGAGTCCCCCAGGGTTCCATTATGGGACCCCTTCTATTTAATATGTTTACTAATAACCTCCAAACATCCTATGGCCAGTCCTCTCTTATACAACATGTGGATGACTCTACACTCATTTCCTTCTCTGACAACATCTCTCATCTTCACACACTTACCCAAAACTCATTCCTTTCTATTGAAAGATGGCTTACAGAAAACCAGCTCATCTTAAATCCAAAAAATAAAACCTCAAACTCCTTCTCTTCCTACCAAATTCACTCTCCCATCACAAATCCACCTTCTCACACTAAGCTCCTTGGTACCATAATTGACGACCAATTAAAATTTGACTTTCACATTCAACAATGTATCAGAAAGCACATAAAAAATTGGAACTTCTTTATAGGAACAAAAAATTCCTTACATCAGACTCTAAACTTTCTATGGCTCAGGCATTCCTCTTATCTTGCCTACTCTATGCCGCTCCAATCCTAAAAAATGTACAATGCACATTAATCACCAGTCTTAAAAAACTTATAATAAAATTGCTACGTTTGTCAGAAACCAACCTCACAACTCTTACCACTGCCTTGCACTAAAGAAACTACAATCGCTAGAATTTCCCCATCACCTTTTACTTTCACAGCTATAAATAACACACTCCATACTCCAAAAACCTGCTGCCTGCTCCTACCTCTCTTCTCTAGTGTTCTACTATACATCAAATTGCTGACTCCAAAGCTCAGACCAACATCTCCTGGATATTTACAAATCAAATAAAAACACTGGCAAATTCTTATAAAATACTCAGTGTCCCAAGCCTAGAACAAACTCCCTTCTAACATTAGAAACATCATGCACACTAATTAATTTAAAGAAGAAACTTCCTATCATACTCATGGACCTGCCCTGCCTGGACTTACATAAATTCCCTTTTCTACCTCTGTTCGGATTATTTTATTACAGCTGTAACTCTCATGACTACTTCACTTTAACAGGAGTTATATTAAACTGTATTACACCCAGGGGCGGCTCGTGGCATCGGGCTGCTGGACTGCAGCCCCCTCAAAATAAAAAAGAAATTTTTTTTAAATTTCGCGCATGCGCAGTAGTCCCAAATACTGTCGGTCTATGCGCATGCTCCAGGCAGTCCCCATAGGGGGACACAAGGAGATGTCTGTGCACTTTTAAAGTGCACAGACTCGCTGGGATTATGTGTCGGGTCCAGACTGCAACAGCAGCTGTCAGGACAGTCTCGTCGTCGGGAAGGAGCTTTGCTTGGGATCTCGTCGGGAAGGAGCTTTGCTTGGGATCTCACAGGTCTTTGGAGTATTGCGCAGGCAGGATGTACATTAGCTGGATATATTATGGAGAACAGACAGGTAAGTGTATGGTGCTTTTTACTTTTATTTTACAATGTTTATACTGGATTGACTTTATGGTGTGTGTGTGTTAGCTGGATATATTATGGTGCTTTTTTCTTTACAATGTTTGACTTTATGGTGTGTGTGTTAGCTGGATATATTATGGTGCTTTTTATTTTTATTTTACAATGTTTATACTGGATTGACTTCATGGTGTGTGTGTTAGCTGGATATATTATGGTGCTTTTAACTTTTATTGTACAATGTTTGGCTTTATGGTATGTGTGTGTGTGTGTGTGTGTGTGTGTGTAAATGCCGCAGGTGCTCATGGTGGTGTGGTAGGGAATACCTCAGGCTTGAACCCTGTACCCTGTATGCAGGTGTTAAAGACTGGAGCTCCCTACCCACCACCATTTGTAAAAAAATTGCAGATTTTTGCCTCATATTCGATCTGATCTGTTCCTCATAATATCTGTGGTTTGTAAATGTTGCAATGCTTGATATTTGATGGTGTAGTAGTAGCATTGTTGCCTCACAGCTGCAGGTTCTCAGGTTTAATTCTTGGCTGGGGTTCCTTCTTTGTGGGGTCTGTTATCTTCTCCCTGTGTTTGTGTGGGTTTGCTTTTATTTGATGTTGCACTGGTAGCATTATTGCCTCACAGTTGCAGGTTCTCAGGTTTGATTCTTGGCTGGGGTTCCTTCTTTGTGGGGTCTGTTATATTCTCCTTGTGTTTGTATGGGTTTGTTTTTATTTGATGGTGCACTGGTAGCATTGTTGCCTCACAGCTGCAGGTTCTCGGGTTTGATTCTTTGTGGGGTCTGTATCTTCTCCCTGTGTTTGTGTGGGTTTGCTTTTGTGTCCTCCCATGTTACAAAGACATGTCTGCATTATTTCTTCCTGGGCCTCTGCTGAAAATTGTTTTTTTGTTCCAAGTCAGACTGTCCTGATTAAAAAATGTTAAATAAAATTGACAGGCATTTGAATTTCAGACTTAAGGGTTTCTGAATGCTTAATTCCTTGCATATTTGATGGTGCAGTGGTAGTATTGTTGCCTCACAGCTATAGGCTTTCTGGCTTGATTCTTGGTTGGGGTGGCTTCTGTGTGGAGTCTGCATCTCCTCCCAGTGCTTGTGTGGATTTGCTCTGGTGCCCTGCCATTTTACAAAGACGTGTCTGCAGTATTAATCCCTGCATCTCTGCTGAAAATTGTTTTTGTTCTGTCAGCAGTAAAATTGACAGGCATTTGAATTTCAGACTTCAGGTTTCTGAATGTTCAATTCCTTGCATATTTGATGGTGCAGTGGTAGTATTGTTGCCTCACAGCTATAGGTTTTCTGGTTTGATTCTTGGTTGGGGTGCCTTCTGTGTGGAGTCTGCATCTCCTCCCTGTGTTTGTGTGGATTTGCTCTGGTGCCCTGTCATTTTACAAAGACGTGTCTGCAGTATTAATCCCTGGGTCTCTGCTGAAAATTGTTTTTGTTCTGTCAGCAGTAAAACTGACCGGCATTTGAATTTCAAACTTCATGTTCTTCAGAATACATAGTAGCACAACCTTTTTTTCTAGCAATTTTCTAAGTTTATAAGATGAATATTTTAAATTTGTCCCTATTTTTGGACTGTATTCCCCATTATTGGCTTCGTTCCAGGTTTTTGTGCTAAGGTTGACAGCTATGGCAAGAACTGAATTCACTGAATATGTTTGAGGGCTGTATTCCCTCATTATTGGGTTTGTCCAGGTGTTTTGTACTAAGAGGTTGACAGCTATGGTGAGAACTGAATTCACTAAATGATAGCCATTTAAGTTTCAGTCTTCCTCTCTTTTACAAAGCAGCTGATGTGGCGTAGTGGTATGTTACTCTGACTGTTTTTTGCTCAGGGACCTTGGCAGTAAAATGTATGGTGGCAACACAACATTTTATTCTAGCAACTTTCCAAGATTATACAAGCAATATTTAATGTGTCCCTGGTTTTTGTGCTTTTGACACCCCCCCCCAATACATTTTGGCTTTTTCCAGTTTTCTTGAGCTGTGAAGTTGAGATGCAGTTGAGTATTGAGTAGATTTTACAAAGGTTAGCTAAAATTGAAATGCTAAGAGAAACCAATTCACCAACTAGCTAAGACAACACTTTTTATATAGATTTCCATTCAATTAATCCAGTAGCAAGGACACTGGAAAAATTTATTTTACGGTTTTAAAATGCAGATAAAAGCAGTATTTAAGTTATATAAAACAGCAGTTTCTCACAGCTGATGAGATTATGAGACTAATGGAGAATGAAGAACCACAACACTGTCACTGCAGTACTAAATATCAATACTTAGAAACTATTAAACAGATATTTCCTAGTCGACAGGATTTGCTATAAGCTCAATATTTTCACAGCTTAGACTCTAAGTGCAAGACTGTTGCAGCAGTTAAGTTAAAGAGCAGAGCAAACAACTTTTTTCATGAAAATAGACAATAAATCAGTAAACACAACAAGCCTTTATAAATGTACAGGTAACAAGTGCTTACAAAAATGCAATAAAATTTAAAAAAAAAGCACGTTTCCTTCTGTTTTGTAGAAGGTTAATGTGAACTTTAGCAGTCCAGAGGGAGTAACATTCCAGTTTGACCTACCACTTCTCAGTTGTCAAGTGGATGAGATGAGACTAGGAGGAGTTTCCAGAGACAGCCTATAGTGAAGAAGGTTACTCAGTAGCAATACTTGTTGGATCTATGGAAAACAGCATGAGGGAAGTATTTAAATAGTTTATACTGTGATGAAAGGAGGTACTGCCAGCTAGAATTTTGTAAATAACTATATGCAATTTGTGAATATTATATAAGATACTTGTGTTACAAATTATTAGAACTCTATGTCATGTGTATATCAAACTGCTCTGTACAGATGTTTCTGTTGAAAAGCTATTTGTAAAATGCTATGTTTAAGATGTATCCACAGTGTGCCCTACTGGAAGACAACAAAAATGTACATGCACTATTGCATCTGTTTAAATGTATACATTTTATCAGTGGAAATTGGAATATAGTGGGTTAACCTCAGTCCAGTAAACTTTAGAAAAATATTTGAAATTAAATCACTTTATAGGCTACACTATAAAAGCTACGCCATAAAGAGGCTATCTCTCAAGTTCTCAGTGCAGCTAGAGACACAAAGTCTGTACTAGGAAGCTTTCTGTATTGTCTTTGGAGTGAACTAACTGCGACTTTGAAGCATGAATGAATTTCATTATTGTATGACTTCCAGCATCTGCCAAAGAGCTGTGCAAAAGCCCTTATATGAGTATTTTTACAGGCAGATGCTAAATACTGCCAGTTTCAGCAATGGGGGGTTTTGCCCGGGAACTAGAAGTCAAATGACCAGAAATTATGTCATTCTGCAAGCTATCTCAGCAGTAAATTTTAGATATTATGTTGAGAAGTCTGTTAGTGAGACAGAATATTCTGCATTCTGTCTTGGACCTGACAACAACAACCAGAACCATTCACCACATCTGCCTTGCTCTAATAGTAAGTTACTAAGGAAGAGTATAATTCTCTTAGATTCAGTCAGGAATATATTAAAGTTTAGTTTAGATGTTTTTCTTTATTCATGTGAGCCTGCACTGCAATGTTATTTTAAATATTTCCTGTGGTTTTGAACTCTGATGTCACTGTGAATATATATTTAGTATTGTATTTTTTATTATTTATTATTAAATATATTTAAACATTTCATTGTGGCTGATCTGTGTAGAGATATTTACGTTTTGAGAGTACTTGCATATTTATTTGGTGACATTGTGTGGGCCACTCCTAATAGCCTTGCTCTTGGTCAAACTACCATTTGTATTAATATTAATATCTCTAAGTATATTGGGTACCCTTGGAAGAGCCTAAAGGTAGCTGGCAGGAGTGACTGGTGGCAGAGAAACTACCTTATAGTCTGGGCAGAAGGGGACATAGCTACTAAACCTGTGTCAGCTTTTCCTGTGTGTGTGTGTGTGTGTGTGTGTGTGTGTGTGTGTGTGTGTGTGTGTGTGTGTGTGTGTGTGTGTGTGTGTGTAAATCAAACCTCAAAGAGTGTGTGTGTCAGCTACTTGGGCAGGGACACGAAGCACTGGATGGACAGAGAGGCTTGGTCACTCAGCTGGGATCTCAACTCTATAGCTGTGCCAGTGGGGAGTGTTATTGTAGATCTGGAGGAAGAGGGAGAAACCAGCCCTGGACTGACTGTGGTCTCTGTGTGCTCTTAAGGGAAATTGCAACTGATGCAGAGAGCTGCATCTGGACATATTGTGTGTGTACCTGTTATCCTCCCAGAGAATATTGCCCCACAGGTGCCAGTGGTGAGGCTTGAGACTCCTTGATTACTGGTCCAGTGGAGGGTCATCACATATACACTCACAATAGCAATGAAAGGGGAAATGCAGGGGCTTTGGTAGTCTTATTATAATGGGGGGGGGGGGCAGAGGCACTAACAGTTTAAAATCACAACAAGAAAATAGAGGGAAAGTTGAGAGAACTACAGACTAGGGACCCAGGCCTGTAAGCACTAGCTACACTCTCACTAAAGCTGTATCTTTGATTCTGAGGCCAATTTGCTAGCTTGTTTAACAAAGCACATTTATCTAAAGAACAAAATATATGGTTACAAAATGCCAAATAATTTACTTACAACAAGCCAGAAATTAATCAAGTGTACTACAGTTCTTAGTTTTCTGGTGATTAGATACTCAGTAGAAGGTTGTTGTTCTCTTAACACAAAGATGTATGCAAGCTAATCAGACTTTTGTGCATATGCCTGGTATAATTAAGGTAGGCTTCATGTCTGCTGAAATAAGATGGAAGATGATGTGCAACAGGAGAATAAAGGAGAAACTATGGATCTTGGCATTCTGGGCTTCATAAATGGGACTGCAATATGGCTGAAAGGCAAGCCAAGATTAAATGTAAGAGGGAGATGGTGGATGGAGAAAAGGTTCTGTTTCTGTCTCCACAAATCACAGGGATTTGTGCCATAGCAAGATGATGACCAAGGGAATAGAGACAGACTGTAACTGGAGGGCACACTGGTGCATGATCATGTACCTGGCCTTAGCAGCTTATGCTGTGTCAGAGGCTATGTGCCCTCAGAGACAAGGCCCATACACCTGTGGATCTCCACACACCAATTATGTGTAATCTACAGCTATAGACAAGGTAATTGTAAATTGAAACCTTTCCCATATAAAAACACATTGGTTCCATAGGGATCAGTCAACATTCCTAAATACCCTGAGTGAAATAAAGGACTTGCGGTCTGATTTAGACTTCTATACATCAAATACATAAATTCTAAAGCAACATTTTTTTATACTTGCTAATATATTTCCCACTTCTTACAAAATGTAATGCATACTGTGACGATAGGAGGTACTGCCAGTCATGCCAGGAGAAGTAGGGCAATGTGTGTATGACTTGTGCCAGCACAGCTAGCTGGAATTTTGTAAATAATTATAAACCATTTGTATATCAAACTGATCTGCACAGATACTTTTGCTGAAAATGTAACTGTGAGGTTTGCTTGTGTTAAAATGTTACAACTGTGGGCCCTGGTGGAACGAAAAGAAATGCATATGTATTACTGCAACTGAATTAAATGTATATCTTTTAATAGAGGATAACGGAGTGGTACAGCAGAGGTTAATCTTAATCCACCCGACTTTGCAAAACATAGCTAAAATTAAATTAAGCCATAAGGATATCTTACACTGATGGTTGCATCCAGAGACAAAATGTCCAGGGAACCAAGGATTAGGAAGCCTTCTTTATTGTCTCTAGCAGGGAGCTAATTGCTACTCTGGAAGGCTAGAGGGGTGAAATTGTTTTATGACTTCCATTAGCTGCAGAAGATCTGAGCAAAGCTCTATCTTATGTGTATTGTCACACATAGATGCTAAAATTCTAACAGCTTCCAGTGTTGGTAACAGTGTAATCAACCAAGAAATAATATTGGATATTATACTGAGAAATCTCTCAGGTAGATAGGAAGTGAGGTAGTTCTTAATGTTAGATGACTGAGTGAGCAGACAGATAACAGAAATATGACCATTAAGAGCAGGCAGTGAAGGTTGGTAGGAGAGAAATAAATTTACTTAGGATGAGTACAGTGGCATGTCCAGCAATTTTTTAGGTAGTCTTTTGTGACAGATTTAAATTCCTTGAGACGTAAGTCTTCTAATTTCCAGTGGTAATTTGTTCCAAGAAATGGCGGGATAGTAGCACCAAATTTAGATTTGAGTTTATAGAAATGGAGTAAGTCCTGATCAGAGCTTTGAAGAGCCCTGGTAGGAGTATAGTAGAAGTGTAAGAAGTAGGTAGGTCTGTGTGTGTGTGTGTGTGTGTGTGTGTGTGTGTGTGTGTGTGTGTGTGTGTGTGTGTGTGTGTGTGTGTGTGTGTAAGAGGGAGGCAGCATACCCCTCAGCTGTCCAGGTTTTTGCAGAATGTCCAGATTTTTGCCCCATATTCCTCCTAAAAAGGATTGAGGTTGCTAAATAATAACAGACATTGGAGTTTTAGATGTCATGTCCTTTAGAAAAATGCATACTAACACAAATCCTGTTATTCTAGCAATTTTTTAAGTTCATGAGAAGAATATTTATAATCTGTCCCTATTTATTTTAGGCTTTGTCCAGATTTCTTGCAGTAAGAGGCTGGTGTGTGTGTGTGTGTGTGTGTGTGTGTGTGTGTGTGTGTGTGTGTGTGTGTGTGTGTGTGTGTGTGTGTGTGTGTGTGTGCAGTGAGAGAGAGAGAGAGAGAGAGAATGAAATGCCCAATTTAGAGTTAGCAGGTGGAATTTATTTTCAAGTGCATTTTCAAATTGTGAGCTTTAAGGGAAGAGAAGTTTACTGCTGCTCACACTAAGTCTGCTTAAAATGTACAACTGTTTTGTTTTTGCAAATGGTATCACTATTGTGGTATAGAATTTTAAAGCAGTGTTAGTAGCACAGGAGGTGTTACTCCCACAGCATATAGATTTGTATTTTAAGGGGGTGGGGTGCTGCAGTCCTTTGTATGTCCTCCTTTGGATAAGGTGCCTAGTAACTATGAACCTGTTTTTCAGCTTGCCACCCATTTCCTATTACAATACACCAGCTTACCATTTTTTAATGTAACATTTTATTTTATTTTTTTTATTTTATTTTACATTTGTTTACCGGGTTAGTCCAACTGGATACATATCCCTTTTCAGCAGAGACCCGGGGAGAAAAGCTTCACATTTGAAGAGAAACAACAACACTACATAGACATCATAAGGAACAATCATAGTATACAAAGTTCAGAGATACTCAGTTACAAATACACTCTATTTAATTCATAATTCATTAAAACATAGGCAATTTATTCTTTAAGAGCAGCAGACACTAAATTTGTAACTGAAACACTGAAATATAATGTTTTCTAGCAACAATTTCTTCATTAGTTTCAGATCAGTTTAATGCGGAATTATTCAGATGACTTTTATTTCTGCAGAGATTGTGTATATTTACTATTGATAAATTGTAATGATAGAAGTCTGAGTGGCTTTTTATGGTTGAAATGTTCTGAGTAGGGCAGTTTGTCATTATTGGTTCATATGTTTTGTTTTATTGCTTACTGGAAAAAATGTTCAAAACTATACATTTAAAACACACTCTAGCAAGTGGTGCCGTATTATACAAGGGATATAATTCAATTATTCTGTATTATAATTTAATGCAGTCAGGAAGATGAATCAAAGAACTTTTGCATGGTTCTAAAAATGTTTGCAAACAGCCCAAAGGTAAATTTAACCTGCCACTGGCCACATGCATTTTCTTTGAATGTGGGTTTCAATGCTGTTTCAGTGAATGTGAGTTATAAAGGTAGAGAAGTTTTAATGCTAAGTCTGTTTTCATTGTAAGACTATTGCTTTGTTTAATTTTAGCAAATGGCTATCAGTGTCTGTGTTATAAAATTTGAAATAAAAGTTGTAAATTAGATCCAAATAGCTGTAATCATTATAGAAGTAAAGCATAAAACAGTATGCACACTGAGAGTTTTGAACATTATTTATGGCAACTGGGGAGAAATAGCCAAGTAATGGGACACTGGAATACCTGTGTGGGGGGGGCATCTGAGTTTGCACCCCCTGCAAAAAATCCTGCAGGCTCCCCTGCTGGTATCCCATTTCCATGTATGTTAAGTTTCCTCAGCTGTGTTTGCTATTAATATAATGGAACGTTATGATCACAGTCCAGGACAGAGCTCGGTTTATCCTCTTAGACAATTTATCATTGCCAGTGGTGGTAACTGTGACATTAGTATATTTAAGCAAGAGGGTGGAGGTGAAGTCCTCTCTCTAGTGGGCTCACTTTTTCACCATTAAGCTGTTTACTTTCAGGGACTTTCCCTCATTTTTTTACTGAAATTCATATAAAAATATATGCCCCAAGTATAACAGTTACCATGACATTGGCAAGATCCTCTTTTATTTAAAAATGTCGGCCTTGAAAACAATTTTGAGCATCAATAATGCCAGAAAAAGGGTGCACATCTTATTGAAATGATTCCTAGATACATGGGATAAGCTACTTTCAAAAGCACTTTTATCAAATGGGTGATCCCACATTCTTTTATGGTATAATTGCCGCAAAACTTCTTGAACAAAGAGCCACAAGCTTGTCTCTAACTATGATCCCAAAGTAAAAGACTAAAGAAAAAAATGAGTTATAACAGCAAATTCTGCAGCAGGTAGGGAACTTTCTTTCACTGTTGATTGAGTAATTCTCATCTGCTAGTATTGTTAGGGATATGCTACACAACAGCAGCCAAAAATGTTAACTATTACACTCCTGAAAATAGATTTCCACTGTAGAAGTAGAATAAATACATATGCAACATTGCAGCTAGTGTCACTTTTTAAATACAAGCAAGGAGAATCTCAGCAAAATGTCTTCCACAGTTTACAGACACTGACTTGTTAAAGGGTCCTCTGTGTCTGTCGGGGATAGGAAATAGCATTAACATCGTATCTGCTCCATTTTGTATAAAAAGTAATCACAAACACAGTTTTCAATGTAAAACAATTCCAGTCAGATGAATTGTAATTAACTGATTAAAAAAACAGCCTGAGCCATTGAGTGAGTTGTATATCCCACTGCCAGTCTATGCATTTCTGCATTTATCATATCCCATTTGTTGTTGCTTGGGTATCAGAAAGTGACTACAGTGATAAGCAACTGGTTTCCTACTGGGTCATTTTTAATGTCTGGTTTACTATTTTATTTTAACTGTCAGATGTCTGGTTTACCATTTTAATGTTACTTTCCTGTCTGAATATCTGCTGTAGTGTTTCAGAATGTTTTTTTTTCACCTTCATGTGTCCATTAGCATAGTACACATGTTTGACTGTGTTTGCTTGCTAGAGATGCAAATCTCTGAATCCTCTAAGGCTGATTATCACAAAATGGACGCAGTGCATTATAGATTTACAGCCTTGTACTGCAAGGTATGGTTGCCATTTATTTACTTTATTCTCGGCAATTAAATACTTATTTATTTCACAGTCTGAGAACATTACAAATAAGTTATGAAGTAAAGTACAGTTGTGTAAGATTTATTTATTTTTATTTATTTATATTTGTTGACCGGGAGTGTCCGACTGGACATAGGTCCATTTTCAGCGGAGGCCTTGGGAGAAAAGCTCCACAGTTAAAACAGACAGACAGTAGTTACATTGGATTACATAGCGATTAACAATTTACATAGCAATTACTTACAACATATTTACAGATGAAGAACATAGTACATCAGTAGACAACTAGAATCTATCTGTGAAGTACATAACAGACATTAACAAATGTTGCAATAAGAAGTTCCTGCTGTATAATAAGTACAAGGCTTATGAGCATCTGAGCTTGCTATAATCAAGGTAGTTAGTGGAGTGGAAAGAAAGGTAGTGGTTTGATGGGGTGGGTGATATTAGAGTGGGAGTTGCAAGGGCATAGCCAGCATGTTTTTAGGTGTGCTTTTAGTAAAGTTTTGAAGTGGGTGCATGATGGTATGGAGGTAATTGTGGGTGGGAGGGAGTTCCATAATTTGGCTATGGCGCAAGAGAATAGTGCTTCACCAGCAGAGTTATTGGCTTTAGTGATCTGCAAATGATTTTTGTTGCTGGATCTTAGTGGTCTGGTGGTGCGATAGGGTTGGAGTAGATTCTGGAGGGATGGGACATTTAGTGGATGGTTTACTAGTTTGTGGGCGAGTGAGAGTTGATACCATTGAAGGAGGTGAGGGAGTTCAAGCCAGCCCTTTTCAGCAAGTGAGAGACAGTGGTGACTATGGTAGGGTGCTCCTGTAGCGAATTTAGCGATTTTGTTGCAGCAGGTCTCTAGCTTGTTTAGATCGCATTGCCTTAGGATGGTATATATTGGAGAGGCATAAAGTAGGGTGGAGATAAGGTGGGAATTTGCTATTGAAATCTTTGCTGCTTTTGTGAAAAGTTGCTTATTTCTGTATAATGCTCCTAGTTTTTTGTGGACTTTTTTTATAGTCATGGATATGTGAATGTCAAATTTTACTTTATTGTCTTTTTCCACTCCTAGCAATTTGGTGTGTTCAGTTGGGTATATAGCGGTGTTGTCTTTTGCTGTGATGTTAAAGTGAGAGTTGTTTTGAGTATGTTTGGTGGGTTGGACGATGAGTAGTTTAGTTTTGTTTGGGTTGAGTATTAATTGGGCATCGGATAACCAAGTTTCTACAGAGGAAAAGGCTTCCTGTGTGACTTTTTGCAGTTTGGGTAGGGACTGGGCTGAGCAGATGATGGTAGATGGTAAACTGGGGTTTTCAATTTGCACATGTTTAAGCATCAAGGAGATATACACATTCAGAGTGATAATATACAGTTTGTTTTAACGTTGTATTGTCAATAATTCTTTCAATGTTGTATTGTCAATAATTCTGGAAAGAGCATGTTAATTCCATAATGCTGCAACCCTATATTACAAGAAGAGCATGTACGACAGAACACAAATAGCTTGTATTTTCAAGTCCTTCTTGCTACCTTAACTCTTTTATGGATAACTGCAGAATGGCAGGTTTATGGAAAGTAGCCCATCGACAATGGAATAAATCGTAGCTGTTTTGCAACAAAAAAAAAAAAAAAAAATCCCCTAATGCAGTTCCACTCAGCAACCAAGTTAAAGAAATAGCATTTGATTATTAACTTTTCTGCCTATCCCCCAACAAATAGTGTGGGATTGCACTTTTATCATAAACTAAAGGGTTTTGGCTCTTAGGAAAAGATCAGTAAAACCCTGAGTGCAGCCCGTATAATTATGAGACAGGAGAAATCAGATAGAGAGGGTGGGAAATGAATGGCCAGGGCACAGTCACCCACCATGGGAGAGGAATGGCAGCTTTATGCTTTATTGGTACCAGCAAATGAGAGTTACTGTATTATTGCATTGTTTAGCCTGTTTCAACAAAAAAAAAAAATATATATATATATATATATATATATATATATATATATATATATATATACTGTCTTGTTTGCTCGTTTCCCCCTTTTCTAGCCAGTCCATATCCCAGGCTTTGCTTGTCTCAGGACTTTATTTTCTGTGCTCAGAGCTATCCAGACCTTGCTGTGGTAGAGGGAAGTCCTACTGCCTACCAGTTGGACTGGTGAGCATTGTACTGCCTATCTAACACTACAGGAGTGGTTTCCAGCTCTGGAATTGTAATTTTATTAGTCTTTTTGGGCTGATTTCTATCCCTTTCAACTTTCTGGCTTAAAAACGCGTGTGTTTGCACATTTTTCACATCGTGCACTTGCTCTAGAACCTGCTGGAAAGCACTAGGAAGCCTGAAACTGATACAAGCACTCAGCTCTCCTTCTCAATAAGGAGAAATTAATCATAGACACTAAACAGCCTACAATTGCAAAGGTAAGGGAAAACAGCTCTTAAACTTTACAAAAAAGCACCTAAACAGGCATGTCCAAGGGTCAGCTTCCAGTGATTTCTCCTGTCCACCTGGTGAATCTGGGCATAATGGGGCAATGAGGCAACTGCCTCATGTACACAGACAATCCTTTGCTCCTACCACCCAACACTACAACCTGCGAGAGATGCACTTACATAGCCAAACTGGAAGCAAAGCTCTCTCCAGTCAAGACTGTGCTAGACAGTCAAGAGGATAAGGCTAACACCTGCATTACACCTCTAGCAACTCATAGCCCTTCAAAACCCATACCATCAACACCCACACATAGCAACACTAAACCCACATATGTGGAGGCCCTTAACATTAACCTGCCCAAGCAACAAGGACCTCCAAAGCCAAAACGCAAGCAAACACCAGTCACAACCAAAGTGTCACATAGCTCACAACACCAGTGTGCCACCCAACAACAGCCCCTAAGGCAAGACAGTGCACCCAACACTTTAGTCATAGGTGACTCTATAGTCAGGCACACTGATGTCCCACTCACCAGGCTGAACAAGGAGAAAATTACAGTCAGCTGTCTGTCAGGTGCAAGGATCTGCCACATAACGCATGCACTCAAGTCACTTCACAACAAGTACAAATATGACTCTGTTATTGTCCATGCTGGAGTGAATGACTTGAGACGTACCTCCCTGGACTACATGAAAAGAGACATGAAAGAGCTCTTGGATCATGTAACCCAGGCTGGTATGACCCTAGCCCTGAGTAGCATCCTGCCTTCACCCAGAATGATACCACAGTATAACGACAAAATTAATGACTTCAACAATTGGCTAAGCTTCTGGTGTCATTCAAAGGGGATCCAGTATTTGTCTGCCTGGGAAGACATGATCGACAAACCACAATGCTTTGCCAGAGATGGTCTGCACCTGTCACCCCTGGGATTCAGGTTACTGGCTAAAGCTCTTGCCACCCCTATAGTGCCTTTTTTAGGCAAGGTTCAAAGGATAAAACCACCATCATAACAGATACAAGCATGCAAAATCTGAAGGTAATGCTACTCAATGCTAGAAGTCTAAACCTCAAAATGCACTCTCTCGAGGCACTCCTAAAAATGGAGAACATCGATATCTGCGTAGTGACTGAGACCTGGTTCAAGGCTCCAGAGAGCACCCCTGCAATACCAGGCTACAATTCTTACCACACTTTTGGGCCACAAAACCAAGACCGAAACACTAAAGGTGGTGGAGTGTCCATATTCACCAAGGATATTCACATCTCCAGGCTAGTTGCCCAACACAATGCATCTGAAATTCTCCAGGTGCAACTAACACTAGGTAAGACTGCAATCCAAATTGTAGGTTGCTACAGATCCCACACCATACCCCAAGATTCTCACTACACCTTCCTAAACATACTGGAAAATATTAAGATACAACCAAACACCCTAATAATGGGTGATTTCAACTACCCTGCCATTAATTGGGAAAACTACTCAGGTACCAACTCCTTTTCCCAATGGTTCTTGGAATTCATAAATTCCAATGCCCTGGATCAACTAATCCATTGTCCCACCAGGGGCTCCAATATCCTAGACCTGGTCATTACCAACATGGGAGATAGATGCTCCACACCAGTGGTCACCCCCTCATTGGTCAGGTCTGACCATAAGCAAATCACCCCTGACATTCACATCCTACCCCCACCCCCCAGTAAGGAAAAAAAAGTAAAAAACTTCTCCAAAGCCAACTTCATGCTACTGAAGTCAGAAGTGACAAACTTCACAACACCCATGCAGATGGGATCTGGAAGTTCGACTGCAGAATCCTACACTAAGGCACTGTACAAGCACATCCACTTGTCCATGAATCATGCCATCCCAAATAGAACCAAGATGCTCTTCTCCAAAAAAAGGAAGCCAATCTGGTGGTCCCCTGCTATAAACAAACTATACAACAGAATGAAGAAACTGTTGCAGAAAAGAGGAAAATCCCAGGATGCAAAAAACTCCCTCACCAGCCTCAGTAAGAAGCTGAGATCCCTCATAAAATCCTCAAAAGCTAGTTATGAAAATAAAATTGCCAAAGATTCCAAAGACAACCACAAGGCATTCTATAGTTATGTCAAGAATCTAAATGGCAATGCTCAGATCTGCTCTGAGCTACAACAGAATGGCATTAAATATACTGATCCCAAGGATATTGCCAAAATCCTTGCAGATCGATTTAGTGCCAACTTCCCCCCTCTCACCCCCTAAAGGGCCCATCTCAATACCAAAAGATTGCCACATTCCAATAATCACAGCCACACAGGTAGAAACAGCACTCTTCAAAGCTAAGAATACAGCATCCATGGGACCAGATGACATCCCAGGCTGTGTACTACATGAAATACAAAATTAACTGGCATCCCACCTAAGTGTCATGTTTAATCATAGCCTCACCTCAGGCTTCGTGCCCAATGAGTGGTGCACAGCTGCAGTTATCTTGCTCCACAAGGGAGGATCTGCCTTGGATCCCGGGAACTACCGTCCCATCAGTCTGACAAGCCTGATCTGCAAGAGCATGGAACGCATTATCATGGAACTTATAAACAAAGACATTGGCAACTTTCAAACACTGGACCCCACCCAGTTTGGGTTTGTGAAGGGCCGATCTTGTCTCCTGAATCTGATTGACTTCTTTGAATCGGTCTCCAGAGCTGTGGATGAGGGTAAGGCAGTCCACACACCCTATCTGGACCTCGCCAAGGCCTTCGACACCATCCTCCACTCTGGAATCATAGATAAACTTACTAAGCTGGGCATAAATCCCTACATCACTCGATGGGTTGCCAACTGGCTTACTGACAGAACTTAGACTGTAAAAGTAGCAGGCTCCACATCCAGCTCCAGACAAGTGACAAGTGGAGTACCCCAGGGTTCAGTCCTGGGACCACTCTTGTTTGGCATTTACTTCTCTGAAGTACAGGCCAACACTAAGGGACTCTGGCTAACAAAGTTTGCAGATGACTGCAAACTGGGAGCCATTATTGAATCCCCAAATGAGGTGGATATTCTACAAAAGGGCCTTATAGAAACAGATGCCTGGTGCCAGAGCCATGGGCTCAAGCTTAATGCCAAGAAATGTATAGTTATCCCCTTTGGAAAAAAACATGTACCCATGAACTACCACATAGGTGGCAGGACACTAAACATCGAAAGTGTGATGAGAGACTTAGGGACACAAGTGGACAGTGGTCTCACTTTCGATAACCACATCGCCACAACAGTCAGGAAATCCTTCTATGTGGCACACCTCATCACTAAAGGCTATTCATCCAGAAAAAAAGAGGTCATTGTCCCACTGTACTCATCCCTCATTAGACCCATTATAGAGTATAATGCCCCATTTGGTATGTACCTCACAAGACATCTGCAACAGCTGGAAAGGCCACAGAAATACCTCACTAAAAGAATCACAGGCCTAAAGCAGATGCCATATGCTGACCATCTAAAAAAACTCCAGCTATACTCTGTGGCATATCGTCTACTCAGAGGTGATCTCTGCTTAACATACAAGGCCATGTCAAACCCTGTGCTGTTGGACATACTCCACTTAAAGAAATCCCAATCCCTCAGAGCCACATGCTCCAGGGATCTAAACCTTATTATCACAATGAACAAAACATGCTGGAGGGATAGGTTCCTGACCCAGGGACTCCCCATACTCTGGAATAGACTGCCCATACATGTCAAGCAGAGCGCCTC